>NW_027193082.1:0-85434 GCF_949987515.2 Delphinus delphis
CCAACTTATGCTTGCTTAAGGGTAAAGGTGAGTTGGGGTGCTGCATAAAACCAGAGATTGAAATGAGCACAGATAAAGTTCCTTAAGTCAAATATGGAATAGACAAGAGCTACTCCTTGCTCAACGAAATGGACTCAACACCGCATATTAAACGCCTAAGAATGTACCTGACTAGTAAGTATCTTAAAACCTATGGATTGCTATGTCTCCAAAAGAGAATCAAGCATGTGTACAGGGGCATAAACGCAGCAGTGATAGGATTAGAGAGGTTCGGTGAGCAAAGGAAGACCCTTTGAAGTCATATTGCATGGTACCCATTACACGGGTTTCAACTACCCAGATTTTAGGTATTCTTCCTTCAGCTAAAACATGCATGTGGAACCCAGAGTATGATCAACCATGTGATCGGGAGACGTGTTCAAATATGTCTCAGTTTTCCTCCCCTGGTACTCGGGTGCAACATTCCAGACGCTTTACTAACACTCTCCCCACTTGGAGAGTCAGCGCCTTTAACCTCCTGTTTGGCACAGTTTGCAATTTCTGCGGAAGATGAACAGGAAAAGCGAGAACCAATGAGAGGCTAGCTGGAGGTGTCTGGACGGGCAAATTTAACTCTCATTTCGCAACAGGAAGTGGAAATAACCAAAGGCTCAGCGTTCCGTACCGGAACCAGATTAGGGCCTGAAGCCATCCTGCGGTGTTGCGGCCAGCTCAAAAGAAACCGAGTTGAAGAAAGGAGCTCAGGGGCACTGTAATTCACAAACCTGCAGAGTTATAAATGACAGCTATCGTCCAGAAATAGACTGAAGTAAGGCTGCCAAGAGGACTTGAAAGCGGGGCAGAATTGCAGGAAACCGATTTCAGGAGGTAGACTGGAATTGCATTGAAAGCATAGGAAAAGAGGCAGAACGTCCACAATGATGCACTTGGCCAAAAAGGGCGTATGCGTTTTTTCCTGAATATATTCAGGAAAAAAGCATACGCCCTTTTTGGCCAACCAAGCAAGCTTGCAAAGGAAATCTGCACTACAATGAAGTCTCACTTCCCCCCGGTCAAAAGGGCCATCTGATAAAAGTGTAAAATCCAGAAAGGCAGGACAGGCCATGGAGAACTGGGAGCCTTGTTATGCTGATGGGCGGGATGTAAATTGCCAACAACCACTCGGGAGAAGTGTATGGTGTTTCCTGAAACATCTAAAAAACAAAGCAACAGAACCTAGGGCACTTCCACTTATGGTCCTATAGCTTAGTGAAATTAAAATCAAAAATACACAGCCACCCAAAAGTTTGAAACGGCTCTGTTTACAAGAACCACGTTTACAGTACAAGTTCAACATCGCAGAAAGTGAAAAATGGATAAAGAACTTGTGGTACTTACGTACAATGCAGTGTCACTCAGCAATGAAATCTATGTCATCAGGCCCGTAGCAACATAATGAGTAGATTCAGGTACGATGATTCTAACTGAAATAAGTCACACAGAAAAAGAAACATCATAAGATATCACTAATACACGGAATGTAAACTTGGCTACACAGGAACTGAATTCCAAAACAGAACAGGTTCTCAAATTTAGAAAACCAACTTATGCTTGCTTAAGGGGAAAGGTGAGTTGGGTTGCTGCATAAAACCAGAGATAGAAATGAGCACAGATAAAGTTCCTTAAGCCAAATATGGAATAGACAAGAGCTACTCCTTGCTCAACGAAATGGACTCAACACCGCATATTAAACGCCTAAGAATGTACCTGACTAGTAAGTATCTTAAAACCTATGGATTGCTATGTCTCCGAAAGAGAATCAAGCATGTGTACAGGGGCATAAACGCAGCAGTGATAGGATTGGAGTGGTTCGGTGAGCAAATGAAGACCCTTTGAAGTCATATTGCATGGTACCCATTCCACGGGTTTCAACTACCCAGGTTTTAGGTATTCTTCCTTCAGCTAAAACATGCATGTGGAACCCAGAGTATGATCAACCATGTGATCGGGAGACGTGTTCAAATATGTCTCAGTTTTCCTCCCCTGGTACTCGGGTGCAACATTCCAGACGCTTTACTAACACTCTCCCCACTTGGAGAGTCAGCGCCTTTAACCTCCTGTTTGGCACAGTTTGCAATTTCTGCGGAAGATGAACAGGAATAGCGAGAACCAATCAGAGGCTAGCTGGAGGTGTCTGGACGGGCAAATTTAACTCTCATTTCCCACCAGGAAGAGGAAATAACGAAAGGCTCAGCGTGCCGTACCGGAACCAGATTAGGGCCTGAAGCCATCCTGCGGTGTTGCGGCCAGCTCAAAAGAAAGCGAGTTGAAGAAAGGAGCTCAGGGGCACTGTAATTCACAAACCTGCAGACTTATAAATGACAGCTATCGTCCAAAAATAGACTGAAGTAAGGCTGCCAAGAGGACTTGAAAGCGGGGCAGAATTGCAGGAAACCGATTTCAGGAGGTAGACTGGAATTGCATTGAAAGCATAGGAAAAGAGGCAGAACGTCCACAATGATGCACTTGGCCAAAAAGGGCGTATGCATTTTTTCCTGAATATATTCAGGAAAAAACGCATACGCCCTTTTTGGCCAACCAAGCAAGCTTGCAAATGACATCTGCACTACAATGAAGTCCCACTTCCCCCCGGTCAAAAGGGCCATCTGAAAAAAGTGTAAAATCCAGAAAGGCAGGACAGGCCATGGAGAACTGGGAGCCTTGTTATGCTGATGGGCGGGATGTAAATTGCCAACAACCACTCGGGAGAAGTGTATGGTGTTTCCTGAAACATCTAAAAAACAAAGCAACAGAGCCTAGGGCACTGCCACTTATGGTCCTATAGCTTAGGGAAATTAAAATCAAAAAGACACAGCCACCCCAAAGTTTGGGACGCCTCTGTTTACAAGAACCTCGTTTACAGTACAAGTTCAACATCGCAGAAAGTGAAAAATGGATAAAGAAGTTGTGGTATTTACTTACAAAGCAATATCACTCAGCAATGAAATCTGTGTCATCAGGCCCTTAGCAGCACAATGAGTGGATTCAGGTATGATGATTCTAACTGAAGTAAGTCACACAGAAAAAGAAACATCATAAGATATCAGTAATACACGGAATGTAAACTTGGCTACACAGGAACTGAATTACAGAACAGAACAGGGTCTCAAATTTAGAAAAACAACTTATGCTTGCTTAAGGGGAAAGGTGAGTTGGGGTGCTGCATAAAACCAGAGATTGAAATGAGCACAGATAAAGTTCCTTAAGTCAAATATGGAATAGACAAGAGCTACTCCTTGCTCAACGAAATGGACTCAACACCGCATATTAAACGCCTAAGAATGTACCTGACTAGTAAATATCTTAAAACCTATGGATTGCTATGTCTCCGAAAGAGAATCAAGCATGTGTACAGGGGCATAAACGCAGCAGTGATAGGATTGGAGAGGTTCGGTGAGCAAATGAAGACCCTTTGAAGTCATATTGCATGGTACCCATTACACGGGTCTCAACTCTCCAGGTTTAAGGTATTCTTCCTTCAGCTAAAACATGCATGTGGAACCCAAGTATGATCAACCATGTGAACGGGAGACGTGTTCAAATATGTCTCAGTTTTCCTCCCCTGGTACTCGGGTGCAACATTCCAGACGCTTTACTAACACTCTCCCCACTTGGAGAGTCAGCGCCTTTAACCTCCTGTTTGGCCCAGTTTGCAATTTCTGCGGAAGATGAACAGGAATAGCGAGAACCAATGAGAGACTAGCTGGAGGTGTCTGGACGGGCAAATTTAACTCTCATTTCCCACCAGGAAAAGGAAATAACCAAAGGCTCAGCGTGCCGTGCCGGAACCAGATTAGGGCCTGAAGCCATCCTGCGGTGTTGCGGCCAGGTCACAAGAAAGCAAGTTGAAGAAAGGAGCTCAGGGGCACTGTAATTCACAAACCTGCAGAGTTATAAATGACAGCTATCATCCAAAATAGACTGAAGTAAGGCTGCCAAGAGGACTTGAAAGCGGGGCAGAATTGCAGGATACCGATTTCAGGAGGTAGACTGGAATTGCATTGAAAGCATAGGAAAAGAGGCAGAACGTCCACAATGATGCACTTGGCCAAAAAGGGCGTATGCGTTTTTTCCTGAATATATTCAGGAAAAAACGCATACGCCCTTTTTGGCCAACCAAGCAAGCTTGCAAAGGAAATCTGCACTACAATGAAGTCTCACTTCCCCCCGGTCAAAAGGGCCATCTGAAAAAAGTGTAAAATCCAGAAAGGCAGGACAGGCCATGGAGAACTGGGAGCCTTGTTATGCTGATGGGCGGGATGTAAATTGCCAACAACCACTCGGGAGAAGTGTATGGTGTTTCCTGAAACATCTAAAAAACAAAGCAACAGAACCTAGGGCACTTCCACTTATGGTCCTATAGCTTAGGGAAATTAAAATCAAAAAGACACAGCCACCCCAAAGTTTGGAACGGCTCTGTTTACAAGAACCTCGTTTACAGTACAAGTTCAACATCACAGAAAGTGAAAAATGGATAAAGAAGTTGTGGTATTTACTTACAAAGCAATATCACTCAGCAATGAAATCTGTGTCATCAGGCCCTTAGCAGCACAATGAGTGGATTCAGGTATGATGATTCTAACTGAAATAAGTCACACAGAAAAAGAAACATCATAAGATATCAGTAATACACGGAATGTAAACTTGGCTACACAGGAACTGAATTACAGAACAGAACAGGGTCTCAAATTTAGAAAACCAACTTATTCTTGCTTAAGGGTAAAGGTGAGTTGGGGTGCTGCATAAAACCAGAGATTGCAATGAGCACAGATAAAGTTCCTTAAGTCAAATATGGAATAGACAAGAGCTACTCCTTGCTCAACGAAATGGACTCAACACCCCATATTAAACGCATAAGAATGTTCCTGACTAGTAAGTATCTTAAAACCTATGGATTGCTATGTCTCCGAAAGAGAATCAAGCATGTGTACAGGGGCATAAACGCAGCAGTGATAGGATTGGAGAGGTGCGGTGAGCAAATGAAGACCCTTTGAAGTCATATTGCATGGTACCCATTCCACGGGTTTCAACTACCCAGGTTTAAGGTATTCTTCCTTCAGCTAAAACATGCATGTGGAACCTAGAGTATGATCAACCATGTGATCGGGAGACGTGTTCAAATATGTCTCAGTTTTCCTCCCCTAGTACTCGGGTGCAACATTCCAGACGCTTTCCTAACACTCTCCCGACTTGGAGAGTCAGTCCCTTTAATCTCCTGTTTGGCCCAGTTTGCAATTTCTGCGGAAGATGAACAGGAATAGCGAGAACCAATGAGAGGCTAGCTGGAGGTGTCTGGACGGGCAAATTTAACTCTCATTTCCCACCAGGAAGAGGCATTAACCAAAGGCTCAGCGTGCCGTGCCGGAACCAGATTAGGGCCTGAAGCCATCCTGCGGTGTTGCGGCCAGGTCACAAGAAAGCGAATTGAAGAAAGGAGCTCAGGGGCACTGTAATTCACAAACCTGCAGAGTTATAAATGACAGCTATCGTCCAAAAATAGACTGAAGTAAGGCTGCCAAGAGGACTTGAAAGCGGGGCAGAATTGCAGGAAACCGATTTCAGGAGGTAGACTGGAATTGCATTGAAAGCATAGGAAAAGAGGCAGAACGTCCACAATGATGCACTTGGCCAAAAAGGGCGTATGCGTTTTTTCCTGAATATATTCAGGAAAAAACGCATACGCCCTTTTTGGCCAACCAAGCAAGCTTGCAAAGGAAATCTGCACTACAATGAAGTCTCACTTCCCCCCGGTCAAAAGGGCCATCTGAAAAAAGTGTAAAATCCAGAAAGGCAACAGGCCATTGAGAACTGGAGACCTTGTTATGCTGATGGGCGGGATGTAAATTGCCAACAGACACTTGGGAGAAGTGTATGGTGTTTCCTGAAACATCTAAAAAACAAAGCAACAGAGCCTCGGGCACTTCCACTTATGGTCCTATAGCTTAGGGAAATTAAAATCAAAAAGACACAGCCACCCCAAAGTTTGGAACGGCTCTGTTTACAAGAACCTCGTTTACAGTACAAGTTCAACATCGCAGAAAGTGAAAAATGGATAAAGAAGTTGTGGTATTTACTTACAAAGCAATATCACTCAGCAATGAAATCTGTGTCATCAGGCCCTTAGCAGCACAATGAGTGGATTCAGGTATGATGATTCTAACTGAAGTAAGTCACACAGAAAAAGAAACATCATAAGATATCAGTAATACACGGAATGTAAACTTGGCTACACAGGAACTGAATTACAGAACAGAACAGGGTCTCAAATTTAGAAAAACAACTTATGCTTGCTTAAGGGGAAAGGTGAGTTGGGGTGCTGCATAAAACCAGAGATTGAAATGAGCACAGATAAAGTTCCTTAAGTCAAATATGGAATAGACAAGAGCTACTCCTTGCTCAACGAAATGGACTCAACACCGCATATTAAACGCCTAAGAATGTACCTGACTAGTAAATATCTTAAAACCTATGGATTGCTATGTCTCCGAAAGAGAATCAAGCATGTGTACAGGGGCATAAACGCAGCAGTGATAGGATTGGAGAGGTTCGGTGAGCAAATGAAGACCCTTTGAAGTCATATTGCATGGTACCCATTACACGGGTCTCAACTCTCCAGGTTTAAGGTATTCTTCCTTCAGCTAAAACATGCATGTGGAACCCAAGTATGATCAACCATGTGAACGGGAGACGTGTTCAAATATGTCTCAGTTTTCCTCCCCTGGTACTCGGGTGCAACATTCCAGACGCTTTACTAACACTCTCCCCACTTGGAGAGTCAGCGCCTTTAACCTCCTGTTTGGCCCAGTTTGCAATTTCTGCGGAAGATGAACAGGAATAGCGAGAACCAATGAGAGACTAGCTGGAGGTGTCTGGACGGGCAAATTTAACTCTCATTTCCCACCAGGAAAAGGAAATAACCAAAGGCTCAGCGTGCCGTGCCGGAACCAGATTAGGGCCTGAAGCCATCCTGCGGTGTTGCGGCCAGGTCACAAGAAAGCAAGTTGAAGAAAGGAGCTCAGGGGCACTGTAATTCACAAACCTGCAGAGTTATAAATGACAGCTATCATCCAAAATAGACTGAAGTAAGGCTGCCAAGAGGACTTGAAAGCGGGGCAGAATTGCAGGAAACCGATTTCAGGAGGTAGACTGGAATTGCATTGAAAGCATAGGAAAAGAGGCAGAACGTCCACAATGATGCACTTGGCCAAAAAGGGCGTATGCGTTTTTTCCTGAATATATTCAGGAAAAAACGCATACGCCCTTTTTGGCCAACCAAGCAAGCTTGCAAAGGAAATCTGCACTACAATGAAGTCTCACTTCCCCCCGGTCAAAAGGGCCATCTGAAAAAAGTGTAAAATCCAGAAAGGCAGGACAGGCCATGGAGAACTGGGAGCCTTGTTATGCTGATGGGCGGGATGTAAATTGCCAACAACCACTCGGGAGAAGTGTATGGTGTTTCCTGAAACATCTAAAAAACAAAGCAACAGAACCTAGGGCACTTCCACTTATGGTCCTATAGCTTAGGGAAATTAAAATCAAAAAGACACAGCCACCCCAAAGTTTGGAACGGCTCTGTTTACAAGAACCTCGTTTACAGTACAAGTTCAACATCACAGAAAGTGAAAAATGGATAAAGAAGTTGTGGTATTTACTTACAAAGCAATATCACTCAGCAATGAAATCTGTGTCATCAGGCCCTTAGCAGCACAATGAGTGGATTCAGGTACGATGATTCTAACTGAAATAAGTCACACAGAAAAAGAAACATCATAAGATATCAGTAATACACGGAATGTAAACTTGGCTACACAGGAACTGAATTACAGAACAGAACAGGGTCTCAAATTTAGAAAACCAACTTATTCTTGCTTAAGGGTAAAGGTGAGTTGGGGTGCTGCATAAAACCAGAGATTGCAATGAGCACAGATAAAGTTCCTTAAGTCAAATATGGAATAGACAAGAGCTACTCCTTGCTCAACGAAATGGACTCAACACCCCATATTAAACGCATAAGAATGTTCCTGACTAGTAAGTATCTTAAAACCTATGGATTGCTATGTCTCCGAAAGAGAATCAAGCATGTGTACAGGGGCATAAACGCAGCAGTGATAGGATTGGAGAGGTGCGGTGAGCAAATGAAGACCCTTTGAAGTCATATTGCATGGTACCCATTCCACGGGTTTCAACTACCCAGGTTTAAGGTATTCTTCCTTCAGCTAAAACATGCATGTGGAACCTAGAGTATGATCAACCATGTGATCGGGAGACGTGTTCAAATATGTCTTAGTTTTCCTCCCCTAGTACTCGGGTGCAACATTCCAGACGCTTTCCTAACACTCTCCCGACTTGGAGAGTCAGTCCCTTTAATCTCCTGTTTGGCCCAGTTTGCAATTTCTGCGGAAGATGAACAGGAATAGCGAGAACCAATGAGAGACTAGCTGGAGGTGTCTGGACGGGCAAATTTAACTCTCATTTCCCACCAGGAAGAGGCATTAACCAAAGGCTCAGCGTGCCGTGCCGGAACCAGATTAGGGCCTGAAGCCATCCTGCGGTGTTGCGGCCAGGTCACAAGAAAGCGAATTGAAGAAAGGAGCTCAGGGGCACTGTAATTCACAAACCTGCAGAGTTATAAATGACAGCTATCGTCCAAAAATAGACTGAAGTAAGGCTGCCAAGAGGACTTGAAAGCGGGGCAGAATTGCAGGAAACGGATTTCAGGAGGTAGACTGGAATTGCATTGAAAGCATAGGAAAAGAGGCAGAACGTCCACAATGATGCACTTGGCCAAAAAGGGCGTATGCGTTTTTTCCTGAATATATTCAGGAAAAAACGCATACGCCCTTTTTGGCCAACCAAGCAAGCTTGCAAAGGAAATCTGCACTACAATGAAGTCTCACTTCCCCCCGGTCAAAAGGGCCATCTGAAAAAAGTGTAAAATCCAGAAAGGCAACAGGCCATTGAGAACTGGAGACCTTGTTATGCTGATGGGCGGGATGTAAATTGCCAACAGACACTTGGGAGAAGTGTATGGTGTTTCCTGAAACATCTAAAAAACAAAGCAACAGAGCCTAGGGCACTTCCACTTATGGTCCTATAGCTTAGGGAAATTAAAATCAAAAAGACACAGCCACCCCAAAGTTTGGAACGGCTCTGTTTACAAGAACCTCGTTTACAGTACAAGTTCAACATCACAGAAAGTGAAAAATGGATAAAGAAGTTGTGGTATTTACTTACAAAGCAATATCACTCAGCAATGAAATCTGTGTCATCAGGCCCTTAGCAGCACAATGAGTGGATTCAGGTATGATGATTCTAACTGAAGTAAGTCACACAGAAAAAGAAACATCATAAGATATCAGTAATACACGGAATGTAAACTTGGCTACACAGGAACTGAATTACAGAACAGAACAGGGTCTCAAATTTAGAAAAACAACTTATGCTTGCTTAAGGGGAAAGGTGAGTTGGGGTGCTGCATAAAACCAGAGATTGAAATGAGCACAGATAAAGTTCCTTAAGTCAAATATGGAATAGACAAGAGCTACTCCTTGCTCAACGAAATGGACTCAACACCGCATATTAAATGCCTAAGAATGTACCTGACTAGTAAATATCTTAAAACCTATGGATTGCTATGTCTCCAAAAGAGAATCAAGCATGTGTACAGGGGCATAAACGCAGCAGTGATAGGATTGGAGAGGTTCGGTGAGCAAATGAAGACCCTTTGAAGTCATATTGCATGGTACCCATTACACGGGTCTCAACTCTCCAGGTTTAAGGTATTCTTCCTTCAGCTAAAACATGCATGTGGAACCCAAGTATGATCAACCATGTGAACGGGAGACGTGTTCAAATATGTCTCAGTTTTCCTCCCCTGGTACTCGGGTGCAACATTCCAGACGCTTTACTAACACTCTCCCCACTTGGAGAGTCAGCGCCTTTAACCTCCTGTTTGGCCCAGTTTGCAATTTCTGCGGAAGATGAACAGGAATAGCGAGAACCAATGAGAGACTAGCTGGAGGTGTCTGGACGGGCAAATTTAACTCTCATTTCCCACCAGGAAAAGGAAATAACCAAAGGCTCAGCGTGCCGTGCCGGAACCAGATTAGGGCCTGAAGCCATCCTGCGGTGTTGCGGCCAGGTCACAAGAAAGCGAATTGAAGAAAGGAGCTCAGGGGCACTGTAATTCACAAACCTGCAGAGTTATAAATGACAGCTATCGTCCAAAATAGACTGAAGTAAGGCTGCCAAGAGGACTTGAAAGCGGGGCAGAATTGCAGGAAACCGATTTCAGGAGGTAGACTGGAATTGCATTGAAAGCATAGGAAAAGAGGCAGAACGTCCACAATGATGCACTTGGCCAAAAAGGGCGTATGCGTTTTTTCCTGAATATATTCAGGAAAAAACGCATACGCCCTTTTTGGCCAACCAAGCAAGCTTGCAAAGGAAATCTGCACTACAATGAAGTCTCACTTCCCCCCGGTCAAAAGGGCCATCTGAAAAAAGTGTAAAATCCAGAAAGGCAACAGGCCATTGAGAACTGGAGACCTTGTTATGCTGATGGGCGGGATGTAAATTGCCAACAGACACTTGGGAGAAGTGTATGGTGTTTCCTGAAACATCTAAAAAACAAAGCAACAGAGCCTAGGGCACTTCCACTTATGGTCCTATAGCTTAGGGAAATTAAAATCAAAAAGACACAGCCACCCCAAAGTTTGGAACGGCTCTGTTTACAAGAACCTCGTTTACAGTACAAGTTCAACATCGCAGAAAGTGAAAAATGGATAAAGAAGTTGTGGTATTTACTTACAAAGCAATATCACTCAGCAATGAAATCTGTGTCATCAGGCCCTTAGCAGCACAATGAGTGGATTCAGGTATGATGATTCTAACTGAAGTAAGTCACACAGAAAAAGAAACATCATAAGATATCAGTAATACACGGAATGTAAACTTGGCTACACAGGAACTGAATTACAGAACAGAACAGGGTCTCAAATTTAGAAAAACAACTTATGCTTGCTTAAGGGTAAAGGTGAGTTGGGGTGCTGCATAAAACCAGAGATTGAAATGAGCACAGATAAAGTTCCTTAAGTCAAATATGGAATAGACAAGAGCTACTCCTTGCTCAACGAAATGGACTCAACACCGCATATTAAACGCCTAAGAATGTACCTGACTAGTAAATATCTTAAAACCTATGGATTGCTATGTCTCCGAAAGAGAATCAAGCATGTGTACAGGGGCATAAACGCAGCAGTGATAGGATTGGAGAGGTTCGGTGAGCAAATGAAGACCCTTTGAAGTCATATTGCATGGTACCCATTACACGGGTCTCAACTCTCCAGGTTTAAGGTATTCTTCCTTCAGCTAAAACATGCATGTGGAACCCAAGTATGATCAACCATGTGAACGGGAGACGTGTTCAAATATGTCTCAGTTTTCCTCCCCTGGTACTCGGGTGCAACATTCCAGACGCTTTACTAACACTCTCCCCACTTGGAGAGTCAGCGCCTTTAACCTCCTGTTTGGCCCAGTTTGCAATTTCTGCGGAAGATGAACAGGAATAGCGAGAACCAATGAGAGACTAGCTGGAGGTGTCTGGACGGGCAAATTTAACTCTCATTTCCCACCAGGAACAGGAAATAACCAAAGGCTCAGCGTGCCGTGCCGGAACCAGATTAGGGCCTGAAGCCATCCTGCGGTGTTGCGGCCAGGTCACAAGAAAGCAAGTTGAAGAAAGGAGCTCAGGGGCACTGTAATTCACAAACCTGCAGAGTTATAAATGACAGCTATCATCCAAAATAGACTGAAGTAAGGCTGCCAAGAGGACTTGAAAGCGGGGCAGAATTGCAGGAAACCGATTTCAGGAGGTAGACTGGAATTGCATTGAAAGCATAGGAAAAGAGGCAGAACGTCCACAATGATGCACTTGGCCAAAAAGGGCGTATGCGTTTTTTCCTGAATATATTCAGGAAAAAACGCATACGCCCTTTTTGGCCAACCAAGCAAACTTGCAAAGGTAATCTGCACTACAATGAAGTCTCACTTCCCCCCGGTCAAAAGGGCCATCTGAAAAAAGTGTAAAATCCAGAAAGGCAGGACAGGCCATGGAGAACTGGGAGCCTTGTTATGCTGATGGGCGGGATGTAAATTGCCAACAACCACTCAGGAGAAGTGTATGGTGTTTCCTGAAACATCTAAAAAACAAAGCAACAGAACCTAGGGCACTTCCACTTATGGTCCTATAGCTTAGGGAAATTAAAATCAAAAAGACACAGCCACCCCAAAGTTTGGAACGGCTCTGTTTACAAGAACCTCGTTTACAGTACAAGTTCAACATCGCAGAAAGTGAAAAATGGATAAAGAAGTTGTGGTATTTACTTACAAAGCAATATCACTCAGCAATGAAATCTGTGTCATCAGGCCCTTAGCAGCACAATGAGTGGATTCAGGTATGATGATTCTAACTGAAGTAAGTCACACAGAAAAAGAAACATCATAAGATATCAGTAATACATGGAATGTAAACTTGGCTACACAGGAACTGAATTACAGAACAGAACAGGGTCTCAAATTTAGAAAAACAACTTATGCTTGCTTAAGGGGAAAGGTGAGTTGGGGTGCTGCATAAAACCAGAGATTGAAATGAGCACAGATAAAGTTCCTTAAGTCAAATATGGAATAGACAAGAGCTACTCCTTGCTCAACAAAATGGACTCAACACCGCATATTAAACGCCTAAGAATGTACCTGACTAGTAAGTATCTTAAAACCTATGGATTGCTATGTCTCCGAAAGAGAATCAAGCATGTGTACAGGGGCATAATCGCAGCAGTGATAGGATTGGAGAGGTTCGGTGAGCAAATGAAGACCCTTTGAAGTCATATTGCATGGTACCCATTACACGGGTCTCAACTCTCCAGGTTTAAGGTATTCTTCCTTCAGCTAAAACATGCATGTGGAACCCAAGTATGATCAACCATGTGAACGGGAGACGTGTTCAAATATGTCTCAGTTTTCCTCCCCTGGTACTCGGGTGCAACATTCCAGACGCTTTACTAACACTCTCCCCACTTGGAGAGACAGCGCCTTTAACCTCCTGTTTGGCCCAGTTTGCAATTTCTGCGGAAGATGAACAGGAATAGCGAGAACCAATGAGAGACTAGCTGGAGGTGTCTGGACGGGCAAATTTAACTCTCATTTCCCACCAGGAAAAGGAAATAACCAAAGGCTCAGCATGCCGTGCCGGAACCAGATTAGGGCCTGAAGCCATCCTGCGGTGTTGCGGCCAGGTCACAAGAAAGCAAGTTGAAGAAAGGAGCTCAGGGGCACTGTAATTCACAAACCTGCAGAGTTATAAATGACAGCTATCATCCAAAATAGACTGAAGTAAGGCTGCCAAGAGGACTTGAAAGCAGGGCAGAATTGCAGGAAACCGATTTCAGGAGGTAGACTGGAATTGCATTGAAAGCATAGGAAAAGAGGCAGAACGTCCACAATGATGCACTTGGCCAAAAAGGGCGTATGCGTTTTTTCCTGAATATATTCAGGAAAAAACGCATATGCCCTTTTTGGCCAACCAAGCAAGCTTGCAAAGGAAATCTGCACTACAATGAAGTCTCACTTCCCCCCGGTCAAAAGGGCCATCTGAAAAAAGTGTAAAATCCAGAAAGGCAGGACAGGCCATGGAGAACTGGGAGCCTTGTTATGCTGATGGGCGGGATGTAAATTGCCAACAACCACTCTGGAGAAGTGTATGGTGTTTCCTGAAACATCTAAAAAACAAAGCAACAGAACCTAGGGCACTTCCACTTATGGTCCTATAGCTTAGGGAAATTAAAATCAAAAAGACACAGCCACCCCAAAGTTTGGAACGGCTCTGTTTACAAGAACCTCGTTTACAGTACAAGTTCAACATCGCAGAAAGTGAAAAATGGATAAAGAAGTTGTGGTATTTACTTACAAAGCAATATCACTCAGCAATGAAATCTGTGTCATCAGGCCCTTAGCAGCACAATGAGTGGATTCAGGTATGATGATTCTAACTGAAATAAGTCACACAGAAAAAGAAACATCATAAGATATCAGTAATACACGGAATGTAAACTTGGCTACACAGGAACTGAATTACAGAACAGAACAGGGTCTCAAATTTAGAAAACCAACTTATTCTTGCTTAAGGGTAAAGGTGAGTTGGGGTGCTGCATAAAAGCAGAGATTGCAATGAGCACAGATAAAGTTCCTTAAGCCAAATATGGAATAGACAAGAGCTACTCCTTGCTCAACGAAATGGACTCAACACCCCATATTAAACGCCTAAGAATGTTCCTGACTAGTAAGTATCTTAAAACCTATGGACTGCTATGTCTCCGAAAGAGAATCAAGCATGTGTACAGGGGCATAAACGCAGCAGTGATAGGATTGGAGAGGTTCGGTGAGCAAATGAAGACCCTTTGAAGTCATATTGCATGGTACCCATTCCACGGGTTTCAACTACCCAGGTTTAAGGTATTCTTCCTTCAGCTAAAACATGCATGTGGAACCTAGAGTATGATCAACCATGTGATTGGGAGACGTGTTCAAATATGTCTCAGTTTTCCTCCCCTGGTACTCGGGTGCAACATTCCAGACGCTTTACTAATACTCTCCCGACTTGGAGAGTCAGTCCCTTTAATCTCCTGTTTGGCCCAGTTTGCAATTTCTGCGGAAGATGAACAGGAATAGCGAGAACCAATGAGAGACTAGCTGGAGGTGTCTGGACGGGCAAATTTAACTCTCATTTCCCACCAGGAAGAGGCATTAACCAAAGGCTCAGCGTGCCGTGCCGGAACCAGATTAGGGCCTGAAGCCATCCTGCGGTGTTGCGGCCAGGTCACAAGAAAGCGAATTGAAGAAAGGATCTCAGGGGCACTGTAATTCACAAACCTGCAGAGTTATAAATGACAGCTATCGTCCAAAAATAGACTGAAGTAAGGCTGCCAAGAGGACTTGAAAGCGGGGCAGAATTGCAGGAAACCGATTTCAGGAGGTAGACTGGAATTGCATTGAAAGCATAGGAAAAGAGGCAGAACGTCCACAATGATGCACTTGGCCAAAAAGGGCGTATGCGTTTTTTCCTGAATATATTCAGGAAAAAACGCATACGCCCTTTTTGGCCAACCAAGCAAGCTTGCAAAGGAAATCTGCACTACAATGAAGTCTCACTTCCGCCCGGTCAAAAGGGCCATCTGAAAAAAGTGTAAAATCCAGAAAGGCAACAGGCCATTGAGAACTGGGAGCCTTGTTATGCTGATGGGCGGGATGTAAATTGCCAACAGACACTTGGGAGAAGTGTATGGTGTTTCCTGAAACATCTAAAAAACAAAGCAACAGAGCCTAGGGCACTTCCAATTATGGTCCTATAGCTTAGGGAAATTAAAATCAAAAAGACACAGCCACCCCAAAGTTTGGAACGGCTCTGTTTACAAGAACCTCGTTTACAGTACAAGTTCAACATCGCAGAAAGTGAAAAATGGATAAAGAACTTGTGGTACTTACGTACAATGCAGTATCACTCAGCAATGAAATCTATGTCATCAGGCCCGTAGCAGCATAATGAGTAGATTCAGGTACGATGATTCTAACTGAAATAAGTCACACAGAAAAAGAAACATCATAAGATATCACTAATACACGGAATGTAAACTTGGCTACACAGGAACTGAATTCCAAAACAGAACAGGTTCTCAAATTTAGAAAACCAACTTATGCTTGCTTAAGGGGAAAGGTGAGTTGGGGTGCTGCATAAAACCAGAGATTGAAATGAGCACAGATAAAGTTCCTTAAGCCAAATATGGAATAGACAAGAGCTACTCCTTGCTCAACGAAATGGACTCAACACCGCATATTAAACGCCTAAGAATGTACCTGACTAGTAAGTATCTTAAAACCTATGGATTGCTATGTCTCCGAAAGAGAATCAAGCATGTGTACAGGGGCATAAACGCAGCAGTGATAGGATTGGAGAGGTTCGGTGAGCAAATGAAGACCCTTTGAAGTCATATTGCATGGTACCCATTCCACAGGTTTCAACTACCCAGGTTTTAGGTATTCTTCCTTCAGCTAAAACATGCATGTGGAACCCAGAGTATGATCAACCATGTGATCGGGAGACGTGTTCAAATATGTCTCAGTTTTCCTCCCCTGGTACTCGGGTGCAACATTCCAGATGCTTTACTAACACTCTCCCCACTTGGACAGTCAGCGCCTTTAACCTCCTGTTTGGCACAGTTTGCAATTTCTGCGGAAGATGAACAGGAATAGCGAGAACCAATGAGAGGCTAGCTGGAGGTGTCTGGACGGGCAAATTTAACTCTCATTTCCCACCAGGAAGAGGAATTAACCAAAGGCTCAGCATGCCGGGCCGGAACCAGATTAGGGCCTGAAGCCATCCTGCAGTGTTGCGGCCAGGTCACAAGAAAGCGAGTTGAAGAAAGGAGCTCAGGGGCACTGTAATTCACAAACCTGCAGAGTTATAAATGACAGCTATCGTCCAAAAATAGACTGAAGTAAGGCTGCCAAGAGGACTTGAAAGCGGGGCAGAATTGCAGGAAACCGATTTCAGGAGGTAGACTGGAATTGCATTGAAAGCATAGGAAAAGAGGCAGAACGTCCACAATGATGCACTTGGCCAAAAAGGGCGTATGCGTTTTTTCCTGAATATATTCAGGAAAAAACGCATACGCCCTTTTTGGCCAACCAAGCAAGCTTGCAAAGGAAATCTGCACTACAATGAAGTCTCACTTCCCCCCGGTCAAAAGGGCCATCTGAAAAAAGTGTAAAATCCAGAAAGGCAGGACAGGCCATGGAGAACTGGGAGCCTTGTTATGCTGATGGGCGGGATGTAAATTGCCAACAACCACTCGGGAGAAGTGTATGGTGTTTCCTGAAACATCTAAAAAACAAAGCAACAGAGCCTAGGGCACTTCCACTTATGGTCCTATAGCTTAGGGAAATTAAAATCAAAAAGACACAGCCACCCCAAAGTTTGGAACGGCTCTGTTTACAAGAACCTCGTTTACAGTACAAGTTCAACATCGCAGAAAGTGAAAAATGGATAAAGAAGTTGTGGTATTTACTTACAAAGCAATATCACTCAGCAATGAAATCTGTGTCATCAGGCCCTTAGCAGCACAATGAGTGGATTCAGGTATGATGATTCTAACTGAAATAAGTCACACAGAAAAAGAAACATCATAAGATATCAGTAATACACGGAATGTAAACTTGGCTACACAGGAAGTGAATTACAGAACAGAACAGGGTCTCAAATTTAGAAAACCAACTTATTCTTGCTTAAGGGTAAAGGTGAGTTGGGGTGCTGCATAAAACCAGAGATTGCAATGAGCACAGATAAAGTTCCTTAAGCCAAATATGGAATAGACAAGAGCTACTCCTTGCTCAACGAAATGGACTCAACACCGCATATTAAACGCCTAAGAATGTACCTGACTAGTAAGTATCTTAAAACCTATGGATTGCTATGTCTCCGAAAGAGAATCAAGCATGTGTACAGGGGCATAAACGCAGCAGTGATAGGATTGGAGAGGTTCGCTGAGCAAATGAAGACCCTTTGAAGTCATATTGCATGGTACCCATTACACGGGTCTTAACTCTCCAGGTTTAAGGTATTCTTCCTTCAGCTAAAACATGCATGTGGAACCCAAGTATGATCAACCATGTGAACGGGAGACGTGTTCAAATATGTCTCAGTTTTCCTCCCCTGGTACTCGGGTGCAACATTACAGACGCTTTACTAACACTCTCCCCACTTGGAGAGTCAGCGCCTTTAACCTCCTGTTTGGCCCAGTTTGCAATTTCTGCGGAAGATGAACAGGAATAGCGAGAACCAATGAGAGACTAGCTGGAGGTGTCTGGACGGGCAAATTTAACTCTCATTTCCCACCAGGAAGAGGAAATAACCAAAGGCTCAGCGTGCCGTGCCGGAACCAGATTAGGGCCTGAAGCCATCCTGCGGTGTTGCGGCCAGGTCACAAGAAAGCAAGTTGAAGAAAGGAGCTCAGGGGCACTGTAATTCACAAACCTGCAGAGTTATAAATGACAGCTATCGTCCAAAAATAGACTGAAGTAAGGCTGCCAAGAGGACTTGAAAGCGGGGCAGAATTGCAGGAAACCGATTTCAGGAGGTAGACTGGAATTGCATTGAAAGCATAGGAAAAGAGGCAGAACGTCCACAATGATGCACTTGGCCAAAAAGGGCGTATGCGTTTTTTCCTGAATATATTCAGGAAAAAACGCATACGCCCTTTTTGGCCAACCAAGCAAGCTTGCAAAGGAAATCTGCACTACAATGAAGTCTCACTTCCCCCCGGTCAAAAGGGCCATCTGAAAAAAGTGTAAAATCCAGAAAGGCAACAGGCCATTGAGAACTGGAGACCTTGTTATGCTGATGGGCGGGATGTAAATTGCCAACAGACACTTGGGAGAAGTGTATGGTGTTTCCTGAAACATCTAAAAAACAAAGCAACAGAGCCTAGGGCACTTCCACTTATGGTCCTATAGCTTAGGGAAATTAAAATCAAAAAGACACAGCCACCCCAAAGTTTGGGACGCCTCTGTTTACAAGAACCTCGTTTACAGTACAAGTTCAACATCGCAGAAAGTGAAAAATGGATAAAGAAGTTGTGGTATTTACTTACAAAGCAATATCACTCAGCAATGAAATCTGTGTCATCAGGCCCTTAGCAGCACAATGAGTGGATTCAGGTATGATGATTCTAACTGAAATAAGTCACACAGAAAAAGAAACATCATAAGATATCAGTAATACACGGAATGTAAACTTGGCTACACAGGAACTGAATTCCAGAACAGAACAGGGTCTCAAATTTAGAAAAACAACTTATGCTTGCTTAAGGGTAAAGGTGAGTTGGGGTGCTGCATAAAACCAGAGATTGAAATGAGCACAGATAAAGTTCCTTAAGTCAAATATGGAATAGACAAGAGCTACTCCTTGCTCAACGAAATGGACTCAACACCGCATATTAAACGCCTAAGAATGTACCTGACTAGTAAATATCTTAAAACCTATGGATTGCTATGTCTCCGAAAGAGAATCAAGCATGTGTACAGGGGCATAAACGCAGCAGTGATAGGATTGGAGAGGTTCGGTGAGCAAATGAAGACCCTTTGAAGTCATATTGCATGGTACCCATTACACGGGTCTCAACTCTCCAGGTTTAAGGTATTCTTCCTTCAGCTAAAACATGCATGTGGAACCCAAGTATGATCAACCATGTGAACGGGAGACGTGTTCAAATATGTCTCAGTTTTCCTCCCCTGGTACTCGGGTGCAACATTCCAGACGCTTTACTAACACTCTCCCCACTTGGAGAGTCAGCGCCTTTAACCTCCTGTTTGGCCCAGTTTGCAATTTCTGCGGAAGATGAACAGGAATAGGGAGAACCAATGAGAGACTAGCTGGAGGTGTCTGGACGGGCAAATTTAACTCTCATTTCCCACCAGGAACAGGAAATAACCAAAGGCTCAGCGTGCCGTGCCGGAACCAGATTAGGGCCTGAAGCCATCCTGCGGTGTTGCGGCCAGGTCACAAGAAAGCAAGTTGAAGAAAGGAGCTCAGGGGCACTGTAATTCACAAACCTGCAGAGTTATAAATGACAGCTATCATCCAAAATAGACTGAAGTAAGGCTGCCAAGAGGACTTGAAAGCGGGGCAGAATTGCAGGAAACCGATTTCAGGAGGTAGACTGGAATTGCATTGAAAGCATAGGAAAAGAGGCAGAACGTCCACAATGATGCACTTGGCCAAAAAGGGCGTATGCGTTTTTTCCTGAATATATTCAGGAAAAAACGCATACGCCCTTTTTGGCCAACCAAGCAAGCTTGCAAAGGAAATCTGCACTACAATGAAGTCTCACTTCCCCCCGGTCAAAAGGGCCATCTGAAAAAAGTGTAAAATCCAGAAAGGCAGGACAGGCCATGGAGAACTGGGAGCCTTGTTATGCTGATGGGCGGGATGTAAATTGCCAACAACCACTCAGGAGAAGTGTATGGTGTTTCCTGAAACATCTAAAAAACAAAGCAACAGAACCTAGGGCACTTCCACTTATGGTCCTATAGCTTAGGGAAATTAAAATCAAAAAGACACAGCCACCCCAAAGTTTGAAACGGCTCTGTTTACAAGAACCTCGTTTACAGTACAAGTTCAACATCGCAGAAAGTGAAAAATGGATAAAGAAGTTGTGGTATTTACTTACAAAGCAATATCACTCAGCAATGAAATCTGTGTCATCAGGCCCTTAGCAGCACAATGAGTGGATTCAGGTATGATGATTCTAACTGAAGTAAGTCACACAGAAAAAGAAACATCATAAGATATCAGTAATACACGGAATGTAAACTTGGCTACACAGGAAGTGAATTACAGAACAGAACAGGGTCTCAAATTTAGAAAAACAACTTATGCTTGCTTAAGGGGAAAGGTGAGTTGGGGTGCTGCATAAAACCAGAGATTGAAATGAGCACAGATAAAGTTCCTTAAGTCAAATATGGAATAGACAAGAGCTACTCCTTGCTCAACAAAATGGACTCAACACCGCATATTAAACGCCTAAGAATGTACCTGACTAGTAAGTATCTTAAAACCTATGGATTGCTATGTCTCCGAAAGAGAATCAAGCATGTGTACAGGGGCATAAACGCAGCAGTGATAGGATTGGAGAGGTTCGGTGAGCAAATGAAGACCCTTTGAAGTCATATTGCATGGTACCCATTACACGGGTCTCAACTCTCCAGGTTTAAGGTATTCTTCCTTCAGCTAAAACATGCATGTGGAACCCAAGTATGATCAACCATGTGAACGGGAGACGTGTTCAAATATGTCTCAGTTTTCCTCCCCTGGTACTCGGGTGCAACATTCCAGACGCTTTACTAACACTCTCCCCACTTGGAGAGTCAGCGCCTTTAACCTCCTGTTTGGCCCAGTTTGCAATTTCTGCGGAAGATGAACAGGAATAGCGAGAACCAATGAGAGACTAGCTGGAGGTGTCTGGACGGGCAAATTTAACTCTCATTTCCCACCAGGAAAAGGAAATAACCAAAGGCTCAGCGTGCCGTGCCGGAACCAGATTAGGGCCTGAAGCCATCCTGCGGTGTTGCGGCCAGGTCACAAGAAAGCAAGTTGAAGAAAGGAGCTCAGGGGCACTGTAATTCACAAACCTGCAGAGTTATAAATGACAGCTATCATCCAAAATAGACTGAAGTAAGGCTGCCAAGAGGACTTGAAAGCAGGGCAGAATTGCAGGAAACCGATTTCAGGAGGTAGACTGGAATTGCATTGAAAGCATAGGAAAAGAGGCAGAACGTCCACAATGATGCACTTGGCCAAAAAGGGCGTATGCGTTTTTTCCTGAATATATTCAGGAAAAAACGCATACGCCCTTTTTGGCCAACCAAGCAAGCTTGCAAAGGAAATCTGCACTACAATGAAGTCTCACTTCCCCCCAGTCAAAAGGGCCATCTGAAAAAAGTGTAAAATCCAGAAAGGCAGGACAGGTCATGGAGAACTGGGAGCCTTGTTATGCTGATGGGCGGGATGTAAATTGCCAACAACCACTCGGGAGAAGTGTATGGTGTTTCCTGAAACATCTAAAAAACAAAACAACAGAACCTAGGGCACTTCCACTTATGGTCCTATAGCTTAGGGAAATTAAAATCAAAAAGACACAGCCACCCCAAAGTTTGGAACGCCTCTGTTTACAAGAACCTCGTTTACAGTACAAGTTCAACATCGCAGAAAGTGAAAAATGGATAAAGAAGTTGTGGTATTTACTTACAAAGCAATATACTCAGCAATGAAATCTGTGTCATCAGGCCATTAGCAGCACAATGAGTGGATTCAGGTATGATGATTCTAACTGAAGTAAGTCACACAGAAAAAGAAACATCATAAGATATCAGTAATACACGGAATGTAAACTTGGCTACACAGGAACTGAATTACCGAACAGAACAGGGTCTCAAATTTAGAAAACCAACTTATTCTTGCTTAAGGGTAAAGGTGAGTTGGGGTGCTGCATAAAACCAGAGATTGAAATGAGCACAGATAAAGTTCCTTAAGCCAAATATGGAATAGACAAGAGCTACTCCTTGCTCAACGAAATGGACTCAACACCCCATATTAAACGCCTAAGAATGTACCTGACTAGTAAGTATCTTAAAACCTATGGATTGCTATGTCTCCGAAAGAGAATCAAGCATGTGTACAGGGGCATAAACGCAGCAGTGATAGGATTGGAGAGGTTCGGTGAGCAAATGAAGACCCTTTGAAGTCATATTGCATGGTACCCATTCCACGGGTTTCAACTACCCAGGTTTAAGGTATTCTTCCTTCAGCTAAAACATGCATGTGGAACCCAGAGTATGATCAACCATGTGATCGGGAGACGTGTTCAAATATGTCTCAGTTTTCCTCCCCTGGTACTCGGGTGCAACATTCCAGACGCTTTACTAACACTCTCCCCACTTGGAGAGTCAGTCCCTTTAACCTCCTGTTTGGCCCAGTTTGCAATTTCTGCGGAAGATGAACAGGAATAGCGAGAACCAATGAGAGGCTAGCTGGAGGTGTCTGGACGGGCAAATTTAACTCTCATTTCCCACCAGGAAGAGGAATTAACCAAAGGCTCAGCATGCCGGGCCGGAACCAGATTAGGGCCTGAAGCCATCCTGCGGTGTTGCGGCCAGCTCAAAAGAAAGCGAGTTGAAGAAAGGAGCTCAGGGGCACTGTAATTCACAAACCTGCAGAGTTATAAATGACAGCTATCGTCCAAAAATATACTGAAGTAAGGCTGCCAAGAGGACTTGAAAGCGGGGCAGAATTGCAGGAAACCGATTTCAGGAGGCAGACTGGAATTGCATTGAAAGCATAGGAAAAGAGGCAGAACGTCCACAATGATGCACTTGGCCAAAAAGGGCGTATGCGTTTTTTCTTGAATATATTCAGGAAAAAACGCATACGCCCTTTTTGGCCAACCAAGCAAGCTTGCAAAGGAAATCTGCACTACAATGAAGTCTCACTTCCCCCCAGTCAAAAGGGCCATCTGAAAAAAGTGTAAAATCCAGAAAGGCAACAGGCCATTGAGAACTGGGAGCCTTGTTATGCTGATGGGTGGGATGTAAATTGCCAACAGACACTCGGGAGAAGTGTATGGTGTTTCCTGAAACATCTAAAAAACAAAGCAACAGAGCCTAGGGCACTTCCACTTATGGTCCTATAGCTTAGGGAAATTAAAATCAAAAAGACACAGCCACCCCAAAGTTTGGAACGGCTCTGTTTACAAGAACCTCATTTACAGTACAAGTTCAACATCGCAGAAAGTGAAAAATGGATAAAGAACTTGTGGTACTTACGTACAATGCAGTATCACTCAGCAATGAAATCTATGTCATCAGGCCCGTAGCAGCATAATGAGTAGATTCAGGTACGATGATTCTAACTGAAATAAGTCACACAGAAAAAGAAACATCATAAGATATCAGTAATACACGGAATGTAAACTTGGCTACACAGAAACTGAATTACAGAACAGAACAGGGTCTCAAATTTAGAAAATCAACTTATGCTTGCTTAAAGGGAAAGGTGAGTTGGGGTGCTGCATAAAACCAGAGATTGAAATGAGCACAGATAAAGTTCCTTAAGCCAAATATGGAATAGACAAGAGCTACTCCTTGCTCAACGAAATGGACTCAACACCCCATATTAAACGCCTAAGAATGTACCTGACTAGTAAGTATCTTGAAACCTATGGATTGCTATGTCTCCAAAAGAGAATCAAGCGTGTGTACAGGGGCATAAACGCAGCAGTGATAGGATTGGAGAGGTTCGGTGAGCAAATGAAGACCCTTTGAAGTCATATTGCATGGTACCCATTCCACGGGTCTCAACTCTCCAGGTTTAAGGTATTCTTCCTTCAGCTAAAACATGCATGTGGAACCCAGAGTATGATCAACCATGTGAACGGGAGACGTGTTCAAATATGTCTCAGTTTTCCTCCCCTGGTACTCGGGTGCAACATTCCAGACGCTTTACTAACACTCTCCCGACTTGGAGAGTCAGTCCCTTTAACCTCCTGTTTGGCCCAGTTTGCAATTTCTGCGGAAGATGAACAGGAATAGCGAGAACCAATGAGAGACTAGCTGGAGGTGTCTGAACGGGCAAATTTAACTCTCATTTCCCACCAGGAAGAGGAATTAACCAAAGGCTCAGCATGCCGGGCCAGAACCAGATTAGGGCCTGAAGCCATCCTGCGGTGTTGCGGCCAGGTCACAAGAAAGCGAGTTGAAGAAAGGAGCTCAGGGGCACTGTAATTCACAAACCTGCAGAGTTATAAATGACAGCTATCGTCCAAAAATAGACTGAAGTAAGGCTGCCAAGAGGACTTGAAAGCGGGGCAGAATTGCAGGAAACCGATTTCAGGAGGCAGACTGGAATTGCATTGAAAGCATAGGAAAAGAGGCAGAACGTCCACAATGATGCACTTGGCCAAAAAGGGCGTATGCGTTTTTTCCTGAATATATTCAGGAAAAAACGCATACGCCCTTTTTGGCCAACCAAGCAAGCTTGCAAAGGAAATCTGCACTACAATGAAGTCTCACTTCCCCCCGGTCAAAAGGGCCATCTGAAAAAAGTGTAAAATCCAGAAAGGCAACAGGCCATTGAGAACTGGGAGCCTTGTTATGCTGATGGGCGGGATGTAAATTGCCAACAGACACTCGGGAGAAGTGTATGGTGTTTCCTGAAATCTCTAAAAAACAAAGCAACAGAGCCTAGGGCACTTCCACTTATGGTCCTATAGATTAGGGAAATTAAAATCAAAAAGACACAGCCACCCCAAAGTTTGGAACGGCTCTGTTTACAAGAACCTCGTTTACAGTACAAGTTCAACATCGCAGAAAGTGAAAAATGGATAAAGAACTTGTGGTACTTACGTACAATGCAGTATCACTCAGCAATGAAATCTGTGTCATCAGGCCCTTAGCAGCACAATGAGTGGATTCAGGTATGATGATTCTAACTGAAGTAAGTCACACAGAAAAAGAAACATCATAAGATATCACTAATACACGGAATGGAAACTTGGCTACACAGGAACTGAATTACAGAACAGAACAGGGTCTCAAATTTAGAAAAACAACTTATGCTTGCTTAAGGTTAAAGGTGAGTTGGGGTGCTGCATAAAACCAGAGATTGAAATGAGCACAGATAAAGTTCCTTAAGTCAAATATGGAATAGACAAGAACTACTCCTTGCTCAACGAAATGGACTCAACACCGCATATTAAACGCCTAAGAATGATCCTGACTAGTAAGTATCTTAAAACCTATGGATTGCTATGTCTCCGAAAGAGAATCAAGCATGTGTACAGGGGCATAAACGCAGCAGTGATAGGATTGGAGAGGTTCGGTGAGCAAATGAAGACCCTTTGAAGTCATATTGCATGGTACCCATTACACGGGTCTTAACTCTCCAGGTTTAAGGTATTCTTCCTTCAGCTAAAACATGCATGTGGAACCCAAGTATGATCAACCATGTGAACGGGAGACGTGTTCAAATATGTCTCAGTTTTCCTCCCCTGGTACTCGGGTGCAACATTCCAGACGCTTTACTAACACTCTCCCCACTTGGAGAGTCAGCGCCTTTAACCTCCTGTTTGGCCCAGTTTCCAATTTCTGCGGAAGATGAACAGGAATAGCGAGAACCAATGAGAGGCTAGCTGGAGGTGTCTGGAGGGGCAAATTTAACTCTCATTTCCCACCAGGAAGAGGAATTAACCAAAGGCTCAGCGTGCCGTACCGGAACCAGATTAGGGCCTGAAGCCATCCTGCGGTGTTGCGGCCAGCTCAAAAGAAAGCGAGTTGAAGAAAGGAGCTCAGGGGCACTGTAATTCACAAACCTGCAGAGTTATAAATCACAGCTATCGTCCAAAAATAGACTGAAGTAAGGCTGCCAAGAGGACTTGAAAGCGGGGCAGAATTGCAGGAAACCGATTTCAGGAGGTAGACTGGAATTGCATTGAAAGCATAGGAAAAGAGGCAGAACGTCCACAATGATGCACTTGGCCAAAAAGGGCGTATGCGTTTTTTCCTGAATATATTCAGGAAAAAACGCATACGCCCTTTTTGGCCAACCAAGCAAGCTTGCAAAGGAAATCTGCACTACAATGAAGTCTCACTTCCCCCCGGTCAAAAGGGCCATCTCAAAAAAGTGTAAAATCCAGAAAGGCAGGACAGGCCATGGAGAACTGGGAGCCTTGTTATGCTGATGGGCGGGATGTAAATTGCCAACAGACACTTGGGAGAAGTGTATGGTGTTTCCTGAAACATCTAAAAAACAAAGCAACAGAACCTAGGGCACTTCCACTTATGGTCCTATAGCTTAGGGAAATTAAAATCAAAAAGACACAGCCACCCCAAAGTTTGGGACGCCTCTGTTTACAAGAACCTCGTTTACAGTACAAGTTCAACATCGCAGAAAGTGAAAAATGGATAAAGAAGTTGTGGTATTTACTTACAAAGCAATATCACTCAGCAATGAAATCTGTGTCATCAGGCCCTTAGCATCACAATGAGTGGATTCAGGTATGATGATTCTAACTGAAGTAAGTCACACAGAAAAAGAAACATCATAAGATATCAGTAATACACGGAATGTAAACTTGGCTACACAGGAACTGAATTACAGAACAGAACAGGGACTCAAATTTAGAAAAACAACTTATGCTTGCTTAAGGGTAAAGGTGAGTTGGGGTGCTGCATAAAACCAGAGATTGAAATGAGCACAGATAAAGTTCCTTAAGCCAAATATGGAATAGACAAGAGCTACTCCTTGCTCAACGAAATGGACTCAACACCGCATATTAAACGCCTAAGAATGTACCTGACTTGTAAGTATCTTAAAACCTATGGATTGCTATGTCTCCAAAAGAGAATCAAGCATGTGTACAGGGGCATAAACGCAGCAGTGATAGGATTGGAGAGGTTCGGTGAGCAAATGAAGACCCTTTGAAGTCATATTGCATGGTACCCATTCCACGGGTTTCAACTACCCAGGTTTAAGGTATTCTTCCTTCAGCTAAAACATGCATGTGGAACCTAGAGTATGATCAACCATGTGATCGGGAGACGTGTTCAAATATGTCTCAGTTTTCGTACCCTGGTACTCGGGTGCAACATTCCAGACGCTTTACTAACACTCTCCCGACTTGGAGAGTCAGGCCCTTTAACCTCCTGTTTGGCCCAGTTTGCAATTTCTGCGGAAGATGAACAGGAATAGCGAGAACCAACGGAGACTAGCTGGAGGTGTCTGGACGGGCAAATTTAACTCTCATTTCCTACCAGGAAGAGGAATTAACCAAAGGCTCAGCGTGCCATGCCAGAACCAGATTAGGGCCTGAAGCCATCCTGCGGTGTTGCGGCCAGGTCACAAGAAAGCGAGTTGAAGAAAGGAGCTCAGGGGCACTGTAATTCACAAACCTGCAGAGTTATAAATGACAGCTATCGTCCAAAAATAGACTGAAGTAAGGCTGCCAAGAGGACTTGAAAGTGGGGCAGAATTGCAGGAAACCGATTTCAGGAGGTAGACTGGAATTGCATTGAAAGCATAGGAAAAGAGGCAGAACGTCCACAATGATGCACTTGGCCAAAAAGGGCGTATGCGTTTTTTCCTGAATATATTCAGGAAAAAACGCATACGCCCTTTTTGGCCAACCAAGCAAGCTTGCAAAGGAAATCTGCACTACAATGAAGTCTCACTTCCCCCCGGTCAAAAGGGCCATCTGAAAAAAGTGTAAAATCCAGAAAGGCAGGACAGGCCATGGAGAACTGGGAGCCTTGTTATGCTGATGGGCGGGATGTAAATTGCCAACAGACACTCGGGAGAAGTGTATGGTGTTTCCTGAAACATCTAAAAAACAAAGCAACAGAACCTAGGGCACTTCCACTTATGGTCCTATAGCTTAGGGAAATTAAAATCAAAAAGACACAGCCACCCCAAAGTTTGGAACGGCTCTGTTTACAAGAACCTCGTTTACAGTACAAGTTCAACATCGCAGAAAGTGAAAAATGGATAAAGAACTTGTGGTACTTACGTACAATGCAGTATCACTCAGCAATGAAATCTATGTCATCAGGCCCGTAGCAGCATAATGAGTAGATTCAGGTACGATGATTCTAACTGAAATAAGTCACACAGAAAAAGAAACATCATAAGATATCAGTAATACACGGAATGTAAACTTGGCTACACAGGAACTGAATTACAGAACAGAACAGGGTCTCAAATTTAGAAAAACAACTTATTCTTGCTTAAGGGTAAAGGTGAGTTGGGGTGCTGCATAAAACCAGAGATTGAAATGAGCACAGATAAAGTTCCTTAAGCCAAATATGGAATAGACAAGAGCTACTCCTTGCTCAACGAAATGGACTCAACACCCCATATTAAACGCCTAAGAATGTACCTGACTAGTAAGTATCTTGAAACCTATGGATTGCTATGTCTCCGAAAGAGAATCAAGCATGTGTACAGGGGCATAAACGCAGCAGTGATAGGATTGGAGAGGTTCGGTGAGCAAATGAAGACCCTTTGAAGTCATATTGCATGGTACCCTTTACACGGGTCTCAACTCTCCAGGTTTAAGGTATTCTTCCTTCAGCTAAGACATGCATGTAGAACCCAAGTATGATCAACCATGTGAACGGGAGACGTGTTCAAATATGTCTCAGTTTTCCTCCCCTGGTACTCGGGTGCAACATTCCAGACGCTTTACTAACACTCTCCCCACTTGGAGAGTCAGCGCCTTTAACCTCCTGTTTGGCCCACTTTGCAATTTCTGCGGAAGATGAACAGGAATAGCGAGAACCAATGAGAGGCTAGCTGAAGGTGTCTGGACGGGCAAATTTAACTCTCATTTCCCACCAGGAAGAGGAAATAACCAAAGGCTCAGCGTGCCGTACCGGAACCAGATTAGGGCCTGAAGCCATCCTGCGGTGTTGCGGCCAGCTCAAAAGAAAGCGAGTTGAACAAAGGAGCTCAGGGGCACTGTAATTCACAAACCTGCAGAGTTATAAATGACAGCTATCGTCCAAAAATAGACTGAAGTAAGGCTGCCAAGAGGACTTGAATGCGGGGCAGAATTGCAGGAAACCGATTTCAGGAGGTAGACTGGAATTGCATTGAAAGCATAGGAAAAGAGGCAGAACGTCCACAATGATGCACTTGGCCAAAAAGGGCGTATGCGTTTTTTCCTGAATATATTCAGGAAAAAACGCATACGCCCTTTTTGGCCAACCAAGCAAGCTTGCAAAGGAAATCTGCACTACAATGAAGTCTCACTTCCCCCCGGTCAAAAGGGCCATCTGAAAAAAGTGTAAAATCCAGAAAGGCAGGACAGGCCATGGAGAACTGGGAGCCTTGTTATGCTGATGGGCGGGATGTAAATTGCCAACAACCACTCGGGAGAAGTGTATGGTGTTTCCTGAAACATCTAAAAAACAAAGCAACAGAACCTAGGGCACTTCCACTTATGGTCCTATAGCTTAGGGAAATTAAAATCAAAAAGACACAGCCACCCCAAAGTTTGGAACGGCTCTGTTTACAAGAACCTCGTTTACAGTACAAGTTCAACATCGCAGAAAGTGAAAAATGGATAAAGAAGTTGTGGTATTTACTTACAAAGCAATATCACTCAGCAATGAAATCTATGTCATCAGGCCCTTAGCAGCACAATGAGTGGATTCAGGTATGATGATTCTAACTGAAGTAAGTCACACAGAAAAAGAAACATCATAAGATATCAGTAATACATGGAATGGAAACTTGGCTACACAGGAACTGAATTACAGAACAGAACAGGGACTCAAATTTAGAAAAACAACTTATGCTTGCTTAAGGGTAAAGGTGAGTTGGGGTGCTGCATAAAACCAGAGATTGAAATGAGCACAGATAAAGTTCCTTAAGTCAAATATGGAATAGACAAGAGCTACTCCTTGCTCAACGAAATGGACTCAACACCGCATATTAAACGCCTAAGAATGTACCTGACTAGTAAGTATCGTAAAACCTATGGATTGCTATGTCTCCGAAAGAGAATCAAGCATGTGTACAGGGGCATAAACGCAGCAGTGATAGGATTGGAGAGGTTCGGTGAGCAAATGAAGACCCTTTGAAGTCATATTGCATGGTACCCATTACACGGGTCTTAACTCTCCAGGTTTAAGGTATTCTTCCTTCAGCTGAAACATGCATGTGGAACCCAAGTATGATCAACCATGTGAACGGGAGACGTGTTCAAATATGTCTCAGTTTTCCTCCCCTGGTACTCGGGTGCAACATTCCAGACGCTTTACTAACACTCTCCCCACTTGGAGAGTCAGCGCCTTTAACCTCCTGTTTGGCCCAGTTTGCAATTTCTGCGGAAGATGAACAGGAATAGCGAGAACCAATGAGAGGCTAGCTGGAGGTGTCTGGAGGGGCAAATTTAACTCTCATTTCCCACCAGGAAGAGGAATTAACCAAAGGCTCAGCGTGCCGTACCGGAACCAGATTAGGGCCTGAAGCCATCCTGCGGTGTTGCGGCCAGCTCAAAAGAAAGCGAGTTGAAGAAAGGAGCTCAGGGGCACTGTAATTCACAAACCTGCAGAGTTATAAATGACAGCTATCGTCCAAAAATAGACTGAAGTAAGGCTGCCAAGAGGACTTGAAAGCGGGGCAGAATTGCAGATAACCGATTTCAGGAGGTAGACTGGAATTGCATTGAAAGCATAGGAAAAGAGGCAGAACGTCCACAATGATGCACTTGGCCAAAAAGGGCGTATGCGTTTTTTCCTGAATATATTCAGGAAAAAACGCATACGCCCTTTTTGGCCAACCAAGCAAGCTTGCAAAGGAAATCTGCACTACAATGAAGTCTCACTTCCCCCCGGTCAAAAGGGCCATCTGAAAAAAGTGTAAAATCCAGAAAGGCAGGACAGGCCATGGAGAACTGGGAGCCTTGTTATGCTGATGGGCGGGATGTAAATTGCCAACAGACACTCGGGAGAAGTGTATGGTGTTTCCTGAAACATCTAAAAAACAAAGCAACAGAGTCTAGGGCACTGCCACTTATGATCCTATAGCTTAGGGAAATTAAAATCAAAAAGACACAGCCACCCCAAAGTTTGGGACGCCTCTGTTTACAAGAACCTCGTTTACAGTACAAGTTCAACATCGCAGAAAGTGAAAAATGGATAAAGAAGTTGTGGTATTTACTTACAAAGCAATATCACTCAGCAATGAAATCTATGTCATCAGGCCCTTAGCATCACAATGAGTGGATTCAGGTATGATGATTCTAACTGAAATAAGTCACACAGAAAAAGAAACATCATAAGATATCAGTAATACACGGAATGGAAACTTGGCTACACAGGAACTGAATTACAGAACAGAACAGGGTCTCAAATTTAGAAAAACAACTTATGCTTGCTTAAGGGTAAAGGTGAGTTGGGGTGCTGCATAAAACCAGAGATTGAAATGAGCACAGATAAAGTTCCTTAAGCCAAATATGGAATAGACAAGAGCTACTCCTTGCTCAACGAAATGGACTCAACACCGCATATTAAACGCCTAAGAATGTACCTGACTTGTAAGTATCTTAAAACCTAAGAATTGCTATGTCTCCGAAAGAGAATCAAGCATGTGTACAGGGGCATAAACGCAGCAGTGATAGGATTGGAGAGGTTCGGTGAGCAAATGAAGACCCTTTGAAGTCATATTGCATGGTACCCATTACACGGGTCTTAACTCTCCAGGTTTAATGTATTCTTCCTTCAACTAAAACATGCATGTGGAACCCAAGTATGATCAACCATGTGAACGGGAGGCGTGTTCAAATATGTCTCAGTTTTCCTCCCCTGGTACTCGGGTGCAACATTCCAGATGGTTTACTAACACTCTCCCCACTTGGAGAGTCAGCGCCTTTAACCTCCTGTTTGGCCCAGTTTGCAATTTCTGCGGAAGATGAACAGGAATAGCGAGAACCAATGAGAGACTAGCTGGAGGTGTCTGGACGGGCAAATTTAACTCTCATTTCCCACCAGGAAGAGGAAATAACCAAAGGCTCAGCGTGCCGTGCCGGAACCAGATTAGGGCCTGAAGCCATCCTGCGGTGTTGCGGCCAGGTCACAAGAAAGCGAGTTGAAGAAAGGAGCTCAGGGGCACTGTAATTCACAAACCTGCAGAGTTATAAATGACAGCTATCGTCCAAAAATAGACTGAAGTAAGGCTGCCAAGAGGACTTGAAAGCGGGGCAGAATTGCAGGAAACCGATTTCAGGAGGTAGACTGGAATTGCATTGAAAGCATAGGAAAAGAGGCAGAACGTCCACAATGATGCACTTGGCCAAAAAGGGCGTATGCGTTTTTTCCTGAATATATTCAGGAAAAAACGCATACGCCCTTTTTGGCCAACCAAGCAAACTTTCAAAGGAAATCTGCACTACAATGAAGTCTCACTTCCCCCCGGTCAAAAGGGCCATCTGAAAAAAGTGTAAAATCCAGAAAGGCAGGACAGGCCATGGAGAACTGGGAGCCTTGTTATGCTGATGGGCGGGATGTAAATTGCCAACAGACACTTGGGAGAAGTGTATGGTGTTTCCTGAAACATCTAAAAAACAAAGCAACAGAACCTAGGGCACTGCCGCTTATGGTCCTATAGCTTAGGGAAATTAAAATCAAAAAGACACAACCACCCCAAAGTTTGGGACGCCTCTGTTTACAAGAACCTCGTTTACAGTACAAGTTCAACATCGCAGAAAGTGAAAAATGGATAAAGAAGTTGTGGTATTTACTTACAAAGCAATGTCACTCAGCAATGAAATCTGTGTCATCAGGCCCTTAGCAGCACAATGAGTGGATTCAGGTATGATGATTCTAACTGAAGTAAGTCACACAGAAAAAGAAACATCATAAGATATCAGTAATACACGGAATGTAAACTTGGCTACACAGGAACTGAATTACAGAACAGAACAGGGTCTCAAATTTAGAAAAACAACTTATGCTTGCTTAAGGGGAAAGGTGAGTTGGGGTGCTGCATAAAACCAGAGATTGAAATGAGCACAGATAAAGTTCCTTAAGTCAAATATGGAATAGACAAGAGCTACTCCTTGCTCAACGAAATGGACTCAACACCGCATATTAAACACCTAAGAATGTACCTGACTAGTAAGTATCTTAAAACCTATGGATTGCTATGTCTCCGAAAGAGAATCAAGCATGTGTACAGGGGCATAAACTCAGCAGTGATAGGATTGGAGAGGTTCGGTGAGCAAATGAAGACCCTTTGAAGTCATATTGCATGGTACCCATTCCACGGGTTTCAACTACCCAGGTTTACGGTATTCTTCCTTCAGCTAAAACATGCATGTGGAACCTAGAGTATGATCAGCCATGTGATCGGGAGACGTGTTCAAATATGTCTCAGTTTTCATACCCTGGTACTCGGGTGCAACATTCCAGACGCTTTACTAACACTCTCCCGACTTGGAGAGTCAGTCCCTTTAACCTCCTGTTTGGCCCAGTTTGCAATTTCTGCGGAAGATGAACAGGAATAGCGAGAACCAATGAGAGGCTAGCTGGAGGTGTCTGGACGGGCAAATTTAACTCTCATTTCCCACCAGGAAGAGGAATTAACCAAAGGCTCAGCGTGCCGTGCCGGAACCAGATTAGGGCCTGAAGCCATCCTGCGGTGTTGCGGCCAGCTCAAAAGAAAGCGAGTTGAAGAAAGGAGCTCAGGGGCACTGTAATTCACAAACCTGCAGAGTTATAAATGACAGCTATCGTCCAAAAATAGACTGAAGTAAGGCTGCCAAGAGGACTTGAAAGCAGGGCAGAATTGCAGGAAACCGATTTCAGGAGGTAGACTGGAATTGCATTGAAAGCATAGGAAAAGAGGCAGAACGTCCACAATGATGCACTTGGCCAAAAAGGGCGTATGCGTTTTTTCCTGAATATATTCAGGAAAAAACGCATACGCCCTTTTTGGCCAACCAAGCAAGCTTGCAAAGGAAATCTGCACTACAATGAAGTCTCACTTCCCCCCGAGCAAAAGGGCCATCTGAAAAAAGTGTAAAATCCAGAAAGGCAGGACAGGCCATGGAGAACTGGGAGCCTTTTTATGCTGATGGGCGGGATGTAAATTGCCAACAACCACTCGGGAGAAGTGTATGGTGTTTCCTGAAACATCTAAAAAACAAAGCAACAGAACCTAGGGCACTTCCACTTATGGTCCTATAGCTTAGGGAAATTAAAATCAAAAAGACACAGCCACCCCAAAGTTTGGGACGCCTCCGTTTACAAGAACCTCGTTTACCATACAAGTTCAATATCACAGAAAGTGAAAAATGGATAAAGAACTTGTGGTACTTACGTACAATGCAGTATCACTCAGCAATGAAATCTATGTCATCAGGCCCGTAGCAGCACAATGAGTGGATTCAGGTACGATGATTCTAACTGAAATAAGTCACACAGAAAAAGAAACATCATAAGATATCACTAATACACGGAATGTAAACTTGGCTACACAGGAACTGCATTCGAAAACAGAACAGGGTCTCAAATTTAGAAAACCAACTTATGCTTGCTTAAGGGGAAAGGTGAGTTGGGGTGCTGCATAAAACCAGAGATTGAAATGAGCACAGATAAAGTTCCTTAAGCCAAATATGGAATAGACAAGAGCTACTCCTTGCTCAACGAAATGGACTCAACACCCCATATTAAACGCCTAAGAATGTACCTGACTAGTAAGTATCGTAAAACCTATGGATTGCTATGTCTCCAAAAGAGAATCAAGCATGTGTACAGGGGCATAAACGCAGCAGTGATAGGAGTGGAGAGGTTCGGTGTGCAAATGAAGACCCTTTGAAGTCATATTGCATGGTACCCATTCCACGGGTCTCAACTCCCCAGGTTTAAGGTATTCTTCCTTCAGCTAAAACATGCATGTGGAACCCAGAGTATGATCAACCATGTGAACGGGAGACGTGTTCAAATATGTCTCAGTTTTCCTCCCTTGGTACTCGGGTGCAACATTCCAGACGCTTTACTAACACTCTTCCGCCTTGGAGAGTCAGTCCCTTTAACCTCCTGTTTGGCCCAGTTTGCAATTGCTGCGGAAGATGAACAGGAATAGCGAGAACCAATGAGAGACTAGCTGGAGGTGTCTGGACGGGCAAATTTTACTCTTATTTCCCACCAGGAAGAGGAATTAACCAAAGGCTCAGCGTGCCGTGCCGGAACCAGATTAGGGCCTGAAGCCATCCTGCGGTGTTGCGGCCAGCTCAAAAGAAAGCGAGTTGAAGAAAGGAGCTCAGGGGCACTGTAATTCACAAACCTGCAGAGTTATAAATGACAGCTATCGTCCAAAAATAGACTGAAGTAAGGCTGCCAAGAGGACTTGAAAGCGGGGCAGAATTGCAGGAAACCGATTTCAGGAGGTAGATTGGAATTGCACTGAAAGCATAGGAAAAGAGGCAGAACGTCCACAATGATGCACTTGGCCAAAAAGGGCGTATGCGTTTTTTCCTGAATATATTCAGGAAAAAACGCATACGCCCTTTTTGGCCAACCAAGCAAGCTTGCAAAGGAAATCTGCACTACAATGAAGTCTCACTTCCCCCCGGTCAAAAGGGCCATCTGAAAAAAGTGTAAAATCCAGAAAGGCAGGACAGGCCATGGAGAACTGGGAGCCTTGTTATGCTGATGGGCGGGATGTAAATTGCCAACAACCACTCGGGAGAAGTGTATGGTGTTTCCTGAAACATCTAAAAAACAAAGCAACAGAGCCTAGGGCACTGCCACTTATGGTGCTATAGCTTAGGGAAATTAAAATCAAAACGACACAGCCACCCCAAAGTTTGGGACGCCTCTGTTTACAAGAACCTCGTTTACAGTACAAGTTCAACATCGCAGAAAGTGAAAAATGGATAAAGAACTTGTGGTACTTACGTACAATGCAGTATCACTCAGCAATGAAATCTATGTCATCAGGCCCGTAGCAGCATAATGAGTGGATTCAGGTACGATGATTCTAACTGAAATAAGTCACACAGAAAAAGAAACATCATAAGATATCTCTAATACACGGAATGTAAACTTGGCTACACAGGAACTGAATTACAGAACAGAACAGGGTCTCAAATTTAGAAAACCAACTTATGCTTGCTTAAGGGGAAAGGTGAGTTGGGGTGCTGCATAAAACCAGAGATTGAAATGAGCACAGATAAAGTTCCTTAAGCCAAATATGGAATAGACAAGAGCTACTCCTTGCTCAACGAAATGGACTCAACACCGCATATTAAACGCCTAAGAATGTACCTGACTAGTAAGTATCTTAAAACCTATGGATTGCTATGTCTCCAAAAGAGAATCAAGCATGTGTACAGGGGCATAAATGCAGCAGTGATAGGATTGGAGAGGTTTGGTGAGCAAATGAAGACCCTTTGAAGTCATATTGCATGGTACCCATTCCAAGGGTTTCAACTACCCAGGTTTAAGGTATTCTTCCTTCAGCTAAAACATGCATGTGGAACCTAGAGTATGATCAACCATGTGATCGGGAGACGTGTTCAAATATGTCTCAGTTTTCCTCCCCTGGTACTCGGGTGCAACATTCCAGACGCTTTACTAACACTCTCCCGACTTGGAGAGTCAGTCCCTTTAACCTCCTGTTTGGCCCAGTTTGCAATTTCTGCGGAAGATGAACAGGAATAGCGAGAACCAATGAGAGGCTAGCTGGAGGTGTCTGGACGGGCAAATTTAACTCTCATTTCCTACCAGGAAGAGGAAATAACCAAAGGCTCAGCGTGCCATACCGGAACCAGATTAGGGCCTGAAGCCATCCTGCGGTGTTGCGGCCAGCTCAAAAGAAAGCGAGTTGAAGAAAGGAGCCCAGGGGCACTGAAATTCACAAACCTGCAGAGTTATAAATGACAGCTATCGTCCAAAAATACACTGAAGTAAGGCTGCCAAGAGGACTTGAAAGCGGGGCAGAATTGCAGGAAACCGATTTCAGGAGGTAGACTGGAATTGCATTGAAAGCATAGGAAAAGAGGCAGAACGTCCACAATGATGCACTTGGCCAAAAAGGGCGTACGCGTTTTTTCCTGAATATATTCAGGAAAAAACGCGTACGCACTTTTTGGCCAACCAAGCAAGCTTGCAAAGGAAATCTGCACTACAATGAAGTCTCACTTCCCCCCGGTCAAAAGGGCCATCTGAAAAAAGTGTAAAATCCAGAAAGGCAGGACAGGCCATGGAGAACTGGGAGCCTTGTTAATCTGATGGGCGGGATGTAAATTGCCATCAACCACTCGGGAGAAGTATATGGTGTTTCCTGAAACATCTAAAAAACAAAGCAACAGAGCCTAGGGCACTTCCACTTATGGTCCTATAGCTTAGGGAAATTAAAATCAAAAAGACACAGCCACCCCAAAGTTTGGAACGGCTCTGTTTACAAGAACCTCGTTTACAGTACAACTTCAACATCGCAGAAAGTGAAAAATGGATAAAGAAGTTGTGGTATTTACTTACAAAGCAATATCACTCAGCAATGAAATCTATGTCATCAGGCCCTTAGCAGCACAATGAGTGGATTCAGGTATGATGATTCTAACTGAAATAAGTCACACAGAAAAAGAAACATCATAAGATATCACTAATACACGGAATGTAAACTTGGCTACACAGGAACTGAATTCCAAAACAGAACAGGGTGTCAAATTTAGAAAACCAACTTATGCTTGCTTAAGTGTAAAGGTGAGTTGGGGTGCTGCATGAAACCAGAGATTGAAATGAGCACAGATAAAGTTCCTTAAGTCAAATATGGAATAGACAAGAGCTACTCCTTGCTCAACGAAATGGACTCAAAACCCCATTTTAAACACTTAAGAATGTACCTGACTAGTAAGTATCGTAAAACCTATGGATTGCTATGTCTCCAAAAGAGAATCAAGCATGTGTACAGGGGCATAAACGCAGCAGTGATAGGATTGGAGAGGTTCGGTGAGCAAATGAAGACCCTTTGAAGTCATATTGCATGGTACCCATTACACGGGTCTCAACTACCCAGGTTTAAGGTATTCTTCCTTCAGCTAAAACATGCATGTGGAACCCAAGTATGATCAACCATGTGAACGGGAGACGTGTTCAAATATGTCTCAGTTTTCCTCCCCTGGTACTCGGGTGCAACATTCCAGACGCTTTACTAACACTCTCCCCACATGGAGAGTCAGCGCCTTTAACCTCCTGTTTGGCCCAGTTTGCAATTTCTGCGGAAGATGAACAGGAATAGCGAGAACCAATGAGAGGCTAGCTGGAGGTGTCTAGACGGGCAAATTTAACTCTCATTTCCCACCAGGAAGAGGAAATAACCAAAGGCTCAGCGTGCCGTACCGGAACCAGATTAGGGCCTGAAGCCATCCTGCGGTGTTGCGGCCAGCTCAAAAGAAAGCGAGTTGAAGAAAGGAGCTCAGGGGCACTGTAATTCACAAACCTGCAGAGTTATAAATGACAGCTATCGTCCAAAAATAGACTGAAGTAAGGCTGCCAAGAGGACTTGAAAGCGGGGCAGAATTGCAGGAAACCGATTTCAGGAGGTAGACTGGAATTGCATTGAAAGCATAGGAAAAGAGGCAGAACGTCCACAATGATGCACTTGGCCAAAAACGGCGTATGCGTTTTTTCCTGAATATATTCAGGAAAAAACGCATACGCCCTTTTTGGCCAACCAAGCAAGCTTGCAAAGGAAATGTGCACTACAATGAAGTCTCACTTCCCCCCGGTCAAAAGGGCTATCTGAAAAAAGTGTAAAATCCAGAAAGGCAGGACAGGCCATGGAGAACTGGGAGCCTTGTTATGCTGATGGGCGGGATGTAAATTGCCAACAACCACTCGGGAGAAGTGTATGGTGTTTCCTGAAACATCTAAAAAACAAAGCAACAAAACCTAGGGCACTTCCACTTATGGTCCTATAGCTTAGGGAAATTAAAATCAAAAAGATACAGCCACCCCAAAGTTTGGAACGGCTCTGTTTACAAGAACCTCGTTTACAGTACAAGTTCAACATCGCAGAAAGTGAAAAATGGATAAAGAAGTTGTGGTATTTACTTACAAAGCAATATCACTCAGCAATGAAATCTGTGTCATCAGGCCCTTAGCAGCACAATGAGTGGATTCAGGTATGATGATTCTAACTGAAGTAAGTCACACAGAAAAAGAAACATCATAAGATATCAGTAATACACGGAATGTAAACTTGGCTACACAGGAACTGAATTACAGAACAGAACAGGGACTCAAATTCAGAAAACCAACTTATGTTTGCTTAAGGGTAAAGGTGAGTTGGGGTGCTGCATAAAACCAGAGATTGAAATGAGCACAGATAAAGTTCCTTAAGTCAAATATGGAATAGACAAGAGCTACTCCTTGCTCAACGAAATGGACTCAACACCGCATATTAAACGCCTAAGAATGTACCTGACTAGAAAGTATCTTAAAACCTATGGATTGCTATGTCTCCGAAAGAGAATCAAGCATGTGTACAGGGGCATAAACGCAGCAGTGATAGGATTGGAGAGGTTCGGTGAGCAAATGAAGACCCTTTGAAGTCATATTGCATGGTACCCATTCCACGGGTTTCAACTACCCAGGTTTAAGGTATTCTTCCTTCAGCTAAAACATGCATGTGGAACCTAGAGTATGATCAACCATGTGATCGGGAGACGTGTTCAAATATGTCTCAGTTTTCCTCCCCTGGTACTCGGGTGCAACATTCCAGACGCTTTACTAACACTCTCCCCACTTGGAGAGTGAGCGCCTTTAACCTCCTGTTTGGCCCAGTTTGCAATTTCTGCGGAAGATGAACAGGAATAGCGAGAACCAATGAGAGGCTAGCTGGAGGTGTCTGGACGGGCAAATTTAACTCTCATTTCCCACCAGGAAGAGGAAATAACCAAAGGCTCAGCGTGCCGTGCCGGAACCAGATTAGGGCCTGAAGCCATCCTGCGGTATTGCGGCCAGCTCAAAAGAAAGCGAGTTGAAGAAAGGAGCTCAGGGGCACTGTAATTCACAAACCTGCAGAGTTATAAATGACAGCTATCGTCCAAAAATAGACTGAAGTAAGGCTGCCAAGAGGACTTGAAAGCGGGGCAGAATTGCAGGAAACCGATTTCAGGAGGTAGACTGGAATTGCATTGAAAGCATAGGAAAAGAGGCAGAACGTCCACAATGATGCACTTGGCCAAAAAGGGCGTATGCGTTTTTTCCTGAATATATTCAGGAAAAAACGCATACGCCCTTTTTGGCCAACCAAGCAAGCTTGCAAAGGAAATCTGCACTACAATGAAGTCTCACTTCCCCCCGGTCAAAAGGGCTATCTGAAAAAAGTGTAAAATCCAGAAAGGCAGGACAGGCCATGGAGAACTGGGAGCCTTGTTATGCTGATGGGCGGGATGTAAATTGCCAACAACCACTCGGGAGAAGTGTATGGTGTTTCCTGAAACATCTAAAAAACAAAGCAACAGAACCTAGGGCACTTCCACTTATGGTCCTATAGCTTAGGGAAATTAAAATCAAAAAGACACAGCCACCCCAAAGTTTGGAACGGCTCTGTTTACAAGAACCTCGTTTACAGTACAAGTTCAACATCGCAGAAAGTGAAAAATGGATAAAGAAGTTGTGGTATTTACTTACAAAGCAATATCACTCAGCAATGAAATCTGTGTCATCAGGCCCTTAGCAGCACAATGAGTGGATTCAGGTATGATGATTCTAACTGAAGTAAGTCACACAGAAAAAGAAACATCATAAGATATCAGTAATACACGGAATGTAAACTTGGCTACACAGGAACTGAATTACAGAACAGAACAGGGACTCAAATTCAGAAAACCAACTTATGTTTGCTTAAGGGTAAAGGTGAGTTGGGGTGCTGCATAAAACCAGAGATTGAAATGAGCACAGATAAAGTTCCTTAAGTCAAATATGGAATAGACAAGAGCTACTCCTTGCTCAACGAAATGGACTCAACACCGCATATTAAACGCCTAAGAATGTACCTGACTAGAAAGTATCTTAAAACCTATGGATTGCTATGTCTCCGAAAGAGAATCAAGCATGTGTACAGGGGCATAAACGCAGCAGTGATAGGATTGGAGAGGTTCGGTGAGCAAATGAAGACCCTTTGAAGTCATATTGCATGGTACCCATTCCACGGGTTTCAACTACCCAGGTTTAAGGTATTCTTCCTTCAGCTAAAACATGCATGTGGAACCTAGAGTATGATCAACCATGTGATCGGGAGACGTGTTCAAATATGTCTCAGTTTTCCTCCCCTGGTACTCGGGTGCAACATTCCAGACGCTTTACTAACACTCTCCCCACTTGGAGAGTGAGCGCCTTTAACCTCCTGTTTGGCCCAGTTTGCAATTTCTGCGGAAGATGAACAGGAATAGCGAGAACCAATGAGAGGCTAGCTGGAGGTGTCTGGACGGGCAAATTTAACTCTCATTTCCCACCAGGAAGAGGAAATAACCAAAGGCTCAGCGTGCCGTGCCGGAACCAGATTAGGGCCTGAAGCCATCCTGCGGTATTGCGGCCAGCTCAAAAGAAAGCGAGTTGAAGAAAGGAGCTCAGGGGCACTGTAATTCACAAACCTGCAGAGTTATAAATGACAGCTATCGTCCAAAAATATACTGAAGTAAGGCTGCCAAGAGGACTTGAAAGCGGGGCAGAATTGCAGGAAACCGATTTCAGGAGGTAGACTGGAATTGCATTGAAAGCATAGGAAAAGAGGCAGAACGTCCACAATGATGCACTTGGCCAAAAAGGGCATATGCGTTTTTTCCTGAATATATTCAGGAAAAAACGCATACGCCCTTTTTAGCCAACCAAGCAAGCTTGCAAAGGAAATCTGCACTACAATGAAGTCTCACTTCCCCCTGGTCAAAAGGGCCATCTGAAAAATGTGTAAAATCCAGAAAGGCAGGACAGACCATGGAGAACTGGGACCCTTGTTATGCTTATGGGCGGGATGTAAATTGCCAACAACCACTCGGGAGAAGTGTATGGTGTTTCCTGAAACATCTAAAAAACAAAGCAACAGAACCTAGGGCACTTCCACTTATGGTCCTATAGCTTAGGGAAATTAAAATCAAAAAGACACAGCCACCCCAAACTTTCGAACGGCTCTGTTTACAAGAACCTCGTTTACAGTACAAGTTCAACATCGCAGAAAGTGAAAAATGGATAAAGAAGTTGTGGTATTTACTTACAAAGCAATATCACTCAGCAATGAAATCTGTGTCATCAGGCCCTTAGCAGCACAATGAGTGGATTCAGGTATGATGATTCTAACTGAAGTAAGTCACACAGAAAAAGAAACATCATAAGATATCAGTAATACACGGAATGTAAACTTGGCTACACAGGAACTGAATTACAGAACAGAACAGGGACTCAAATTTAGAAAACCAACTTATGCTGGCTTAAGGGTAAAGGTGAGTTGGGGTGCTGCATAAAACCAGAGATTGAAATGAGCACAGATAAAGTTCCTTAAGTCAAATATGGAATAGACAAGAGCTACTCCTTGCTCAACGAAATGGACTCAACACCGCATATTAAATGCCTAAGAATGTACCTGACTAGTAAGTATCTTAAAACCTATGGATTGCTATGTCTCCGAAAGAGAATCAAGCATGTGTACAGGGGCATAAACGCAGCAGTGATAGGATTGGAGAGGTTCGGTGAGCAAATGAAGACCCTTTGAAGTCATATTGCATGGTACCCATTCCACGGGTTTCAACTACCCAGGTTTAAGGTATTCTTCCTTCAGCTAAAACATGCATGTGGAACCTAGAGTATGATCAACCATGTGATCGGGAGACGTGTTCAAATATGTCAGTTTTCGTACCCTGGTACTCGGGTGCAACATTACAGACGCTTTACTAACACTCTCCCGACTTGGAGAGTCAGTCCCTTTAACCTCCTGTTTGGCCCAGTTTGCAATTTCTGCGGAAGATGAACAGGAATAGCAAGAACCAATGAGAGGCTAGCTGGAGGTGTATGGACGGGCAAATTTAACTCTCATTTCCCACCAGGAAGAGGAAATAACCAAAGGCTCAGCGTGCCGTACCGGAACCAGATTAGGGCCTGAAGCCATCCTGCGGTGTTGCGGCCAGCTCAAAAGAAAGCGAGTTGAAGAAAGGAGCTCAGGGGCACTGTAATTCACAAACCTGCAGAGTTATAAATGACAGCTATCGTCCAAAAATAGACTGAAGTAAGGCTGCCAAGAGGACTTGAAAGCGGGGCAGAATTGCAGGAAACCGATTTCAGGAGGTAGACTGGAATTGCATTGAAAGCATAGGAAAAGAGGCAGAACGTCCACAATGATGCACTTGGCCAAAAACGGCGTATGCGTTTTTTCCTGAATATATTCAGGAAAAAACGCATACGCCCTTTTTGGCCAACCAAGCAAGCTTGCAAAGGAAATCTGCACTACAATGAAGTCTCACTTCCCCCCGGTCAAAAGGGCCATCTGAAAAAAGTGTAAAATCCAGAAAGGCAGGACAGGCCATGGAGAACTGGGAGCCTTGTTATGCTGATGGGCGGGATGGAAATTGCCAACAGACACTCGGGAGAAGTGTATGGTGTTTCCTGAAACATCTAAAAAACAAAGCAACAGAGCTTAGGGCACTGCCACTTATGGTCCTATAGTTTAGGGAAATTAAAATCAAAAAGACACAGCCACCCCAAAGTTTGGGACGCCTCTGTTTACAAGAACCTCGTTTACAGTACAAGTTCAACATCGCAGAAAGTGAAAAATGGATAAAGAACTTGTGGTACTTACGTACAATGCAGTATCACTCAGCAATGAAATCTATGTCATCAGGCCCGTAGCAGCATATTGAGTGGATTCAGGTACGATGATTCTAACTGAAATAAGTCACACAGAAAAAGAAACATCATAAGATATCACTAATACACGGAATGTAAACTTGGCTACACAGGAACTGCATTCCAGAACAGAACAGGGTCTCAAATTTAGAAAACCAACTTATGCTTGCTTAAGGGGAAAGGTGAGTTGGGGTGCTGCATAAAACCAGAGATTGAAATGAGCACAGATAAAGTTCCTTAAGCCAAATATGGAATAGACAAGAGCTACTCCTTGCTCAATGAAATGGACTCAAAACCCCATATTAAACCCCTAAGAATGTACCTGACTTGTAAGTATCTTAAAACCTATGGATTGCTATGTCTCCAAAAGAGAATCAAGCGTGTGTACAGGGGAATAAACGCAGCAGTGATAGGATTGGAGAGGTTCGGTGAGCAAATGAAGACCCTTTGAAGTCATATTGCATGGTACCCATTCCACGGGTCTCAACTCTCCAGGTTTAAGGTATTCTTCCTTCAGCTAAAACATGCATGTGGAACCCAGAGTATGATCAACCATGTGAACGGGAGACGTGTTCAAATATATCTCAGTTTTCCTCCCCTGGTACTCGGGTGCAACATTCCAGACGCTTTACTAACACTCTCCCCACTTGGAGAGTGAGCGCCTTTAACCTCCTGTTTGGCCCAGTTTGCAATTTCTGCGGAAGATGAACAGGAATAGCGAGAACCAATGAGAGACTAGCTGGAGGTGTCTGGACGGGCAAATTTAACTCTCATTTCCCACCAGGAAGAGGAAATAACCAAAGGCTCAGCATGCCGTACCAGAACCAGATTAGGGCCTGAAGCCATCCTGCGGTGTTGCGGCCAGCTCAAAAGAAAGCGAGTTGAAGAAAGGAGCCCAGGGGCACTGTAATTCACAAACCTGCAGAGTTATAAATGACAGCTATCGTCCAAAAATAGACTGAAGTAAGGCTGCCAAGAGGACTTGAAAGCGGGGCAGAATTGCAGGAAACCGATTTCAGGAGGTAGACTGGAATTGCATTGAAAGCATAGGAGAAGAGGCAGAACGTCCACAATGATGCACTTGGCCAAAAAGGGCGTATGCGTTTTTTCCTGAATATATTCAGGAAAAAACCCATACGCCCTTCTTGGCCAACCAAGCAAGCTTGCAAAGGAAATCTGCACTACAATGAAGTCTCACTTCCCCCCGGTCAAAAGGGCCATCTGAAAAAAGTGTAAAATCCAGAAAGGCAGGACAGGCCATGGAGAACTGGGAGCCTTGTTATGCTGATGGGCGGGATGTAAATTGCCAACAACCACTCGGGAGAAGTGTATGGTGTTTCCTGAAACATCTAAAAAACAAAGCAACAGAACCTAGGGCACTTCCACTTATGGTCCTATAGCTTAGGGAAATTAAAATCAAAAAGACACAGCCACCCCAAAGTTTGGAACGGCTCTGTTTACAAGAACCTCGTTTACAGTACAAGTTCAACATCGCAGAAAGTGAAAAATGGATAAAGAAGTTGTGGTATTTACTTACAAAGCAATATCACTCAGCAATGAAATCTGTGTCATCAGGCCCTTAGCAGCACAATGAGTGGATTCAGGTATGATGATTCTAACTGAAGTAAGTCACACAGAAAAAGAAACATCATAAGATATCAGTAATACACGGAATGTAAACTTGGCTACACAGGAACTGAATTACAGAACAGAACAGGGTCTCAAATTTAGAAAACCAACTTATGCTTGCTTAAGGGTAAAGGTGAGTTGGGGTGCTGCATAAAACCAGAGATTGAAATGAGCACAGATAAAGTTCCTTAAGTCAAATATGGAATACACAAGAGCTACTCCTTGCTCAATGAAATGGACACAACACCGCATATTAAACGCCTAAGAATGTACCTGACTAGTAAGTATCTTAAAACCTATGGATTGCTATGTGTCCAAAAGAGAATCAAGCGTGTGTACAGGGGCATAAACGCAGCAGTGATAGGATTGGAGAGGTTCGGTGAGCAAATGAAGACCCTTTGAAGTCATATTGCATGGTACCCATTCCACGGGTCTCAACTCTCCAGGTTTAAGGTATTCTTCCTTCAGCTAAAACATGCATGTGGAACCCAGAGTATGATCAACCATGTGAACGGGAGACGTGTTCAAATATGTCTCAGTTTTCCTCCCCTGGTACTCGGGTGCAACATTCCAGACGCTTTACTAACACTCTCCCGACTTGGAGAGTCAGTCCCTTTAACCTCCTGTTTGGCCCAGTTTGCAATTTCTGCGGAAGATGAACAGGAATAGCGAGAACCAATGAGAGGCTAGCTGGAGGTGTCTGGACGGGCAAATTTAACTCTCATTTCCCACCAGGAAGAGGAATTAACCAAAGGCTCAGCATGCCGGGCCGGAACCAGATTAGGGCCTGAAGCCATCCTGCGGTATTGCGGCCAGGTCACAAGAAAGCGAGTTGAAGAAAGGAGCTCAGGGGCACTGTAATTCACAAACCTGCAGAGTTATAAATGACAGCTATCGTCCAAAAATAGACTGAAGTAAGGCTGCCAAGAGGACTTGAAAGCGGGGCAGAATTGCAGGAAACCGATTTCAGGAGGTAGACTGGAATTGCATTGAAAGCATAGGAAAAGAGGCAGAACGTCCACAATGATGCACTTGGCCAAAAAGGGCGTATGCGTTTTTTCCTGAATATATTCAGGAAAAAACGCATACGCCCTTTTTGGCCAACCAAGCAAGCTTGCAAAGGAAATCTGCACTACAATGAAGTCTCACTTCTCCCCGGTCAAAAGGGCCATCAGAAAAAAGTGTAAAATCCAGAAAGGCAACAGGCCATTGAGAACTGGGAGCCTTGTTATGCTGATGGGCTGGATGTAAATTGCCAACAGACACTTGGGAGAAGTGTATGGTGTTTCCTGAAACATTAAAAAACAAAGCAACAGAGCCTAGGGCACTTCCACTTATGGTCCTATAGATAAGGGAAATTAAAATCAAAAAGACACAGCCACCCCAAAGTTTGGAACGGCTCTGTTTACAAGAACCTCGTTTACAGTACAAGTTCAACATCGCAGAAAGTGAAAAATGGATAAAGAAGTTGTGGTATTTACTTACAAAGCAATATCACTCAGCAATGAAATCTGTGTCATCAGGCCCTTAGCAGCACAATGAGTGGATTCAGGTATGATGATTCTAACTGAAGTAAGTCACACAGAAAAAGAAACATCATAAGATATCAGTAATACACGGAATGTAAACGTGGCTACACAGGAACTGAATTACAGAACAGAACAGGGTCTCAAATTTAGAAAACCAACTTATGCTTGCTTAAGGGTAAAGGTGAGTTGGGGTGCTGCATAAAACCAGAGATTGAAATGAGCACAGATAAAGTTCATTAAGTCAAATATGGAATAGACAAGAGCTACTCCTTGCTCAACGAAATGGACTCAACACCGCATATTAAATGCCTAAGAATGTACCTGACTAGTAAGTATCTTAAAAACCTATGGATTGCTATGTCTCCGAAAGAGAATCAAGCATGTGTACAGGGGCATAAACGCAGCAGTGATAGGATTGGAGAGGTTCGGTGAGCAAATGAAGACCCTTTGAAGTCATATTGCATGGTACCCATTACACGGGTCTTAATTCTCCAGGTTTAAGGTATTCTTCCTTCAGCTAAAACATGCATGTGGAACCCAAGTATGATCAACCATGTGAACGGGAGACGTGTTCAAATATGTCTCAGTTTTCCTCCCCTGGTACTCGGGTGCAACATTCCAGACGCTTTACTAACACTCTCCCGACTTGGAGAGTCAGTCCCTTTAACCTCCTGTTTGGCCCAGTTTGCAATTTCTGCGGAAGATGAACAGGAATAGCGAGAACCAATGAGAGGCTAGCTGGAGGTATCTGGACGGGCAAATTTAACTCTCATTTCCCACCAGGAAGAGGAATTAACCAAAGGCTCAGCATGCCGGGCCGGAACCAGATTAGGGCCTGAAGCCATCCTGCGGTGTTGCGGCCAGGTCACAAGAAAGCGAGTTGAAGAAAGGAGCTCAGGGGCACTGTAATTCACAAACCTGCAGAGTTATAAATGACAGCTATCGTCCAAAAATAGACTGAAGTAAGGCTGCCAAGAGGACTTGAAAGCGGGGCAGAATTGCAGGAAACCGATTTCAGGAGGTAGACTGGAATTGCATTGAAAGCATAGGAAAAGAGGCAGAACGTCCACAATGATGCACTTGGCCAAAAAGGGCGTATGCGTTTTTTCCTGAATATATTCAGGAAAAAACGCATACGCCCTTTTTGGCCAACCAAGCAAGCTTGCAAAGGAAATCTGCACTACAATGAAGTCTCACTTCCCCCCGGTCAAAAGGGCCATCTGAAAAAAGTGTAAAATCCAGAAAGGCAGGACAGGCCATGGAGAACTGGGAGCCTTGTTATGCTGATGGGCGGGATGGAAATTGCCAACAGACACTTGGGAGAAGTGTATGGTGTTTCCTGAAACATCTAAAAAACAAAGCAACAGAGCCTAGGGCACTTCCACTTATGGTCCTATAGCTTAGGGAAATTAAAATAAAAAAGACACAGCCACCCCAAAGTTTGGGACGCCTCTGTTTAAAAGAACCTCGTTTACAGTACAAGTTCAACATCGCAGAAAGTGAAAAATGGATAAAGAAGTTGTGGTATTCACTTACAAAGCAATATCACTCAGCAATGAAATCTATGTCATCAGGCCCTTAGCATCACAATGAGTGGATTCAGGTATGATGATTCTAACTGAAATAAGTCACACAGAAAAAAAACATCATAAGATATCAGTAATACACAGAATGGAAACTTGGCTACACAGGAACTGAATTACAGAACAGAACAGGGTCTCAAATTTAGAAAACCAACTTATGCTTGCTTAAGGGTAAAGGTGAGTTGGGGTGCTGCATAAAACCAGAGATTGAAATGAGCACAGATAAAGTTCCTTAAGTCAAATATGGAATAGACAAGAGCTACTCCTTGCTCAACGAAATGGACTCAACACCGCATATTAAACGCCTAAGAATGTACCTGACTAGTAAGTATCGTAAAACCTATGGATTGCTATGTCTCCAAAAGAGAATCAAGCATGTGTACAGGGGCATAAACGCAGCAGTGATAGGATTGGAGAGGTTCGGTGAGCAAATGAAGACCCTTTGAAGTCATATTGCATGGTACCCATTACACGGGTCTCAACTCTCCAGGTTTAAGGTATTCTTCCTTCAGCTAAAACATGCATGTGGAACCCAAGTATGATCAACCATGTGAACGGGAGACGTGTTCAAATATGTCTCAGTTTTCCTCCCCTGGTACTCGGGTGCAACATTCCAGACGCTTTACTAACACTCTCCCCACTTGGAGAGTCAGCGCCTTTAACCTCCTGTTTGGCCCAGTTTGCAATTTCTGCGGAAGATGAACAGGAATAGCGAGAACCAATGAGAGGCTAGGTGGAGGTGTCTGGACGGGCAAATTTAACTCTCATTTCCCACCAGGAAGAGGAAATAACCAAAGGCTCAGCGTGCCGGGCCGGAACCAGATTAGGGCCTGAAGCCATCCTGCGGTGTTGCGGCCAGCTCACAAGAAAGCGAGTTGAAGAAAGGAGCTCAGGGGCACTGTAATTCACAAACCTGCAGAGTTATAAATGACAGCTATCGTCCAAAAATAGACTGAAGTAAGGCTGCCAAGAGGACTTGAAAGCGGGGCAGAATTGCAGGAAACCGATTTCAGGAGGTAGACTGGAATTGCATTGAAAGCATAGGAAAAGAGGCAGAACGTCCACAATGATGCACTTGGCCAAAAAGGGCGTATGCGTTTTTTCCTGAATATATACAGGAAAAAACGCATACGCACTTTTTGGCCAACCAAGCAAGCTTGCAAAGGAAATCTGCACTACAATGAAGTCTCACTTCCCCCCGGTCAAAAGGGCCATCTGAAAAAAGTGTAAAATCCAGAAAGGCAACAGGCCATGGAGAACTGGGAGCCTTGTTATGCTGATGGGCGGGATGTAAATTGCCAACAGACACTCGGGAGAAGTGTATGGTGTTTCCTGAAACATCTAAAAAACAAAGCAACAGAGCCTAGGGCACTGCCACTTATGGTCCTATAGCTTAGGGAAATTAAAATCAAAAAGACACAGCCACCCCAAAGTTTGGAACGGCTCTGTTTACAAGAACCTTGTTTACAGTACAAGTTCAACATCACAGAAAGGGAAAAATGGATAAAGAAGTTGTGGTATTCACTTACAAAGCAATATCACTCAGCAATGAAATCTATGTCATCAGGCCCTTAGCAGTACAATGAGTGGATTCAGGTATGATGATTCTAACTGAAATAAGTCACACAGAAAAAGAAACATCATAAGATATCAGTAGTACACGGAATGGAAACTTGGCTACACAGGAACTGAATTACAGAACAGAACAGGGTCTCAAATTTAGAAAAACAATTTATGCTTGCTTAAGGGTAAAGGTGAGTTGGGGTGCTGCATAAAACCAGAGATTGAAATGAGCACAGATAAAGTTCCTTAAGCCAAATATGGAATAGACAAGAGCTACTCCTTGCTCAACGAAATGGACTCAACACCCCATATTAAACGCCTAAGAATGTACCTGACTTGTAAGTATCTTAAAACCTATGGATTGCTATGTCTCCGAAAGAGAATCAAGCATGTGTACAGGGGCATAAACGCAGCAGTGATAGGATTGGAGAGGTTCGGTGAGCAAATGAAGACCCTTTGAAGTCATATTGCATGGTACCCATTCCACGGGTTTCAACTACCCAGGTTTAAGGTATTCTTCCTTCAGTTAAAACATGCATGTGGAACCTAGAGTATGATCAACCATGTGATCAGGAGACGTGTTCAAATATGTCTCAGTTTTCCTCCCCTGGTACTCGGGTGCAACATTCCAGACGCTTTACTAACACTCTCCCCACTTGGAGAGTCAGTCCCTTTAACCTCCTGTTTGGCCCAGTTTGCAATTTCTGCGGAAGATGAACAGGAATAGCGAGAACCAATGAGAGGCTAGCTGGAGGTGTCTGGACGGGCAAATTTAACTCTCATTTCCCACCAGGAAGAGGAATTAACCAAAGGCTCAGCATGCCGGACCGGAACCAGATTAGGGCCTGAAGCCATCCTGCGGTGTTGCGGCCATGTCACAAGAAAGCGAGTTGAAGAAAGGAGCTCAGGGGCACTGTAATTCACAAACCTGCAGAGTTATAAATGACAGCTCTCATCCAAAAATAGACTGAAGTAAGGCTGCCAAGAGGACTTGAAAGCGGGGCAGAATTGCAGGAAACCGATTTCAGGAGGTAGACTGGAATTGCATTGAAAGCATAGGAAAAGAGGCAGAACGTCCACAATGATGCACTTGGCCAAAAAGGGCGTATGCGTTTTTTCCTGAATATATTCAGGAAAAAACGCATACGCCCTTTTTGGCCAACCAAGCAAGCTTGCAAAGGAAATCTGCACTACAATGAAGTCTCACTTCCCCCGGTCAAAAGGGCCATCTGAAAAAAGTGTAAAATCCAGAAAGGCAGGACAGGCCATGGAGAACTGGGAGCCTTGTTATGCTGATGGGCGGGATGTAAATTGCCAACAGACACTCGGGAGAAGTGTATGGTGTTTCCTGAAACATCTAAAAAACAAAGCAACAGAGCCTAGGGCACTGCCACTTATGGTCCTATAGCTTAGGGAAATTAAAATCAAAAAGACACAGCCACCCCAAAGTTTGGGACGCCTCTGTTTAAAAGAACCTCGTTTACAGTACAAGTTCAACATTGCAGAAAGTGAAAAATGGATAAAGAAGTTGTGGTATTCACTTACAAAGCAATATCACTCAGCAATGAAATCTATGTCATCAGGCCCTTAGCATCACAATGAGTGGATTCAGGTATGATGATTCTAACTGAAATAAGTCACACAGAAAAAAAACATCATAAGATATCAGTAATACACAGAATGGAAACTTGGCTACACAGGAACTGAATTACAGAACAGAACAGGGTCTCAAATTTAGAAAACCAACTTATGCTTGCTTAAGGGTAAAGGTGAGTTGGGGTGCTGCATAAAACCAGAGATTGAAATGAGCACAGATAAAGTTCCTTAAGTCAAATATGGAATAGACAAGAGCTACTCCTTGCTCAACGAAATGGACTCAACACCGCATATTAAACGCCTAAGAATGTACCTGACTAGTAAGTATCGTAAAACCTATGGATTGCTATGTCTCCAAAAGAGAATCAAGCATGTGTACAGGGGCATAAACGCAGCAGTGATAGGATTGGAGAGGTTCGGTGAGCAAATGAAGACCCTTTGAAGTCATATTGCATGGTACCCATTACACGGGTCTCAACTCTCCAGGTTTAAGGTATTCTTCCTTCAGCTAAAACATGCATGTGGAACCCAAGTATGATCAACCATGTGAATGGGAGACGTGTTCAAATATGTCTCAGTTTTCCTCCCCTGGTACTCGGGTGCAACATTCCAGACGCTTTACTAACACTCTCCCCACTTGGAGAGTCAGCGCCTTTAACCTCCTGTTTGGCCCAGTTTGCAATTTCTGCGGAAGATGAACAGGAATAGCGAGAACCAATGAGAGGCTAGCTGGAGGTGTCTGGACGGGCAAATTTAACTCTCATTTCCCACCAGGAAGAGGAATTAACCAAAGGCTCAGCATGCCGGGCCGGAACCAGATTAGGGCCTGAAGCCATCCTGCGGTGTTGCGGCCAGGTCACAAGAAAGCGAGTTGAAGAAAGGAGCTCAGGGGCACTGTAATTCACAAACCTGCAGAGTTATAAATGACAGCTATCGTCCAAAAATAGACTGAAGTAAGGCTGCCAAGAGGACTTGAAAGCGGGGCAGAATTGCAGGAAACCGATTTCAGGAGATAGACTGGAATTGCATTGAAAGCATAGGAAAAGAGGCAGAACGTCCACAATGATGCACTTGGCCAAAAAGGGCGTATGCGTTTTTTCCTGAATATATTCAGGAAAAAACGCATACGCCCTTTTTGGCCAACCAAGCAAGCTTGCAAAGGAAATCTGCACTACAATGAAGTCTCACTTCCCCCCGGTCAAAAGGGCCATCTGAAAAAAGTGTAAAATCCAGAAAGGCAACAGGCCATTGAGAACTGTGAGCCTTGTTATGCTGATGGGCGGGATGTAAATTGCCAACAGACACTTGGGAGAAGTGTATGGTGTTTCCTGAAACATCTAAAAAACAAAGCAACAGAGCCTAGGGCACTTCTACTTATGGTCCTATAGCTTAGGGAAATTAAAATCAAAAAGACACAGCCACCCCAAAGTTTGGGACGCCTCTGTTTAAAAGAACCTCGTTTACAGTACAAGTTCAACATCACAGAAAGTGAAAAATGGATAAAGAAGTTGTGGTATTCACTTACAAAGCAATATCACTCAGCAATGAAATCTATGTCATCAGGCTCTTAGCAGCACAATGAGTGGATTCAGGTATGATGATTCTAACTGAAATAAGTCACACAGAAAAAGAAACATCATAAGATATCAGTAATACACGGAATGGAAACTTGGCTACACAGGAACTGAATTACAGAACAGAACAGGGTCTCAAATTTAGAAAACCAACTTATGCTTGCTTAAGGGTAAAGGTGAGTTGGGGTGCTGCATAAAACCAGAGATTGAAATGAGCACAGATAAAGTTCCTTAAGTCAAATATGGAATAGACAAGGGCTACTCCTTGCTCAACGAAATGGACTCAACACCGCATATTAAACGCCTAAGAATGTACCTGACTAGTAAGTATCTTAAAACCTATGGATTGCTATGTCTCCAAAAGAGAATCAAGCATGTGTACAGGGGCATAAACGCAGCAGTGATAGGATTGGAGAGGTTCGGTGAGCAAATGAAGACCCTTTGAAGTCATATTGCATGGTACCCATTCCACGGGTTTCAACTACCCAGGTTTAAGGTATTCTTCCTTCAGCTAAAACATGCATGTGGAACCTAGAGTATGATCAACCATGTGATCGGGAGACGTGTTCAAATATGTCTCAGTTTTCCTCCCCTGGTACTCGGGTGCAACATTCCAGACGCTTTACTAACACTCTCCCCACTTGGAGAGTCAGTCCCTTTAACCTCCTGTTTGGCCCAGTTTGCAATTTCTGCGGAAGATGAACAGGAATAGCGAGAACCAATGAGAGACTAGCTGGAGGTGTCTGGACGGGCAAATTTAACTCTCATTTCCCACCAGGAAGAGGAATTAACCAAAGGCTCAGCATGCCGGGCCGGAACCAGATTAGGGCCTGAAGCCATCCTGCGGTGTTGCGGCCAGGTCACAAGAAAGCGAGTTGAAGAAAGGAGCTCAGGGGCACTGCAATACACAAACCTGCAGAGTTATAAATGACAGCTATCGTCCAAAAATAGACTGAAGTAAGGCTGCCAAGAGGACTTGAAAGCGGGGCAGAATTGCAGGAAACCGATTTCAGGAGGTAGACTGGAATTGCATTGAAAGCATAGGAAAAGAGGCAGAACGTCCACAATGATGCACTTGGCCAAAAAGGGCGTATGCCTTTTTTGCTGAATATATTCAGGAAAAAACGCATACGCCCTTTTTGGCCAACCAAGCAAGCTTGCAAAGGAAATCTGCACTACAATGAAGTCTCACTTCCCCCCGGTCAAAAGGGCCATCTGAAAAAAGTGTAAAATCCAGAAAGGCAGGACAGGCCATGGAGAACTGGGAGCCTTGTTATGTTGATGGGCGGGATGTAAATTGCCAACAGACACTCGGGAGAAGTGTATGGTGTTTCCTGAAACATCTAAAAAACAAAGCAACAGAGCCTAGGGCACTGCCACTTATGGTCCTATAGCTTAGGGAAATTAAAATCAAAAAGACACAGCCACCCCAAAGTTTGGGACGCCTCTGTTTACAAGAACCTCGTTTACAGTACAAGTTCAACATCCCAGAAAGTGAAAAATGGATAAAGAAGTTGTGGTATTTACTTACAAAGCAATATCACTCAGCAATGAAATCTATGTCATCAGGCCCTTAGCATCACAATGAGTGGATTCAGGTATGATGATTCTAACTGAAATAAGTCACACAGAAAAAGAAACATCATAAGATATCAGTAATACACGGAATGGAAACTTGGCTACACAGGAACTGAATTACAGAACAGAACAGGGTCTCAAATTTAGAAAACCAACTTATGCTTGCTTAAGGGTAAAGGTGAGTTGGGGTGCTGCATAAAACCAGAGATTGAAATGAGCACAGATAAAGTTCCTTAAGTCAAATATGGAATAGACAAGGGCTACTCCTTGCTCAACGAAATGGACTCAACACCGCATATTAAACGCCTAAGAATGTACCTGACTAGTAAGTATCTTAAAACCTATGGATTGCTATGTCTCCAAAAGAGAATCAAGCATGTGTACAGGGGCATAAACGCAGCAGTGATAGGATTGGAGAGGTTCGGTGAGCAAATGAAGACCCTTTGAAGTCATATTGCATGGTCCCCATTCCACGGGTCTCAACTCTCCAGGTTTTAGGTATTCTTCCTTCAGCTAAAACATGCATGTGGAACCCAAGTATGATCAACCATGTGAACGGGAGACGTGTTCAAATATGTCTCAGTTTTCCTCCCCTGGTACTCGGGTGCAACATTCCAGACGCTTTACTAACACTCTCCCCACTTGGAGAGTCAGCGCCTTTAACCTCCTGTTTGGCCCACTTTGCAATTTCTGCGGAAGATGAACAGGAATAGCGAGAACCAATGAGAGGCTAGCTGGAGGTGTCTGGACGGGCAAATTATTCCTGAATATATTCAGGAAAAAACGCATACGCCCTTTTTGGCCAACCAAGCAAGCTTGCAAAGGAAATCTGCACTACAATGAAGTCTCACTTCCCCCCGGTCAAAAGGGCCATCTGAAAAAAGTGTAAAATCCAGAAAGGCAGGACAGGCCATGGAGAACTGGGAGCCTTGTTATGCTGATGGGCGGGATGTAAATTGCCAACAGACATTCGGGAGAAGTGTATGGTGTTTCCTGAAACATCTAAAAAACAAAGCAACAGAGCCTAGGGCACTGCCGCTTATGGTCCTATAGCTTAGGGAAATTAAAATCAAAAAGACACAGCCACCCCAATGTTTGGGACGCCTCTGTTTACAAGAACCTCGTTTACCGTACATGTTCAACATCGCAGAAAGTGAAAAATGGATAAAGAAGTTGTGGTATTTACTTACAAAGCAATATCACTCAGCAATGAAATCTATGTCATCAGGCCCTTAGCATCACAATGAGTGGATTCAGGTATGATGATTCTAACTGAAATAAGTCACACAGAAAAAGAAACATCATAAGATATCAGTAATACACGGAATGGAAACTTGGCTACACAGGAACTGAATTACAGAACAGAACAGGGTCTCAAATTTAGAAAACCAACTTATGCTTGCTTAAGGGTAAATGTGAGTTGGGGTGCTGCATAAAACCAGAGATTGAAATGAGCACAGATAAAGTTCCTTAAGTCAAATATGGAATAGACAAGAGCTACTCCTTGCTCAATGAAATGGACTCAACACCGCATATTAAACGCCTAAGAATGTACCTGACTAGTAAGTATCGTAAAACCTATGGATTGCTATGTCTCCAAAAGAGAATCAAGCATGTGTACAGGGGCATAAACGCAGCAGTGATAGGATTGGAGAGGTTCGGTGAGCAAATGAAGACCCTTTGAAGTCATATTGCATGGTACCCATTCCACGGGTCTCAACTCTCCAGGTTTAAGGTATTCTTCCTTCAGCTAAAACATGCATGTGGAACCTAGAGTATGATCAACCATGTGAACGGGAGACGTGTTCAAATATGTCTCAGTTTTCCTCCCCTGATACTCGGGTGCAACATTCCAGACGCTTTACTAACACTCTCCCCACTTGGAGAGTCAGCACCTTTAACCTCCTGTTTGGCCCAGTTTGCACTTTCTTCGGAAGATGAACAGGAATACCGAGAACCAATGAGAGGCTAGGTGGAGGTGTCTGGACGGGCAAATTTAACTCTCATTTCCCACCAGGAAGAGGAAATAACCAAAGGCTCAGCGTGCCGTACCGGAACCAGATTAGGGCCTGAAGCCATCCTGCGGTGTTGCGGCCAGCTCAAAAGAAAGCGAGTTGAAGAAAGGAGCTCAGGGGCACTGTAATTCACAAACCTGCAGAGTTATAAATGACAGCTATCGTCCAAAAATAGACTGAAGTAAGGCTGCCAAGAGGACTTGAAAGCGGGGCAGAATTGCAGGAAACCGATTTCAGGAGGTAGACTGGAATTGCATTGAAAGCATAGGAAAAGAGGCAGAACGTCCACAATGATGCACTTGGCCAAAAAGGGCGTATGCGTTTCTTCCTGAATATATTCAGGAAAAAACGCATACGCCCTTTTTGGCCAACCAAGCAAGCTTGCAAAGGAAATCTGCACTACAATGAAGTCTCACTTCCCCCCGGTCAAAAGGGCCATCTGAAAAAAGTGTAAAATCCAGAAAGGCAGGACAGGCCATTGAGAACTGGGAGCCTTGTTATGCTGATGGGCGGGATGTAAATTGCCAACAACCACTCGGGAGAAGTGTATGGTGTTTCACGAAACATCTAAAAAACAAAGCAACAGAGCCTAGGGCACTTCCACTTATGGTCCTATAGCTTAGGGAAATTAAAATCAAAAAGACACAGCCACCCCAAAGTTTGGAACGGCTCTGTTTAAAAGAACCTCGTTTACAGTACAAGTTCAACATCGCAGAAAGTGAAAAATGGATAAAGAAGTTGTGGTATTCACTTACAAAGCAATATCACTCAGCAATGAAATCTATGTCATCAGGCCCTTAGCATCACAATGAGTGGATTCAGGTATGATGATTCTAACTGAAATAAGTCACACAGAAAAAGAAACATCATAAGATATCAGTAATACACGGAATGGAAACTTGGCTACACAGGAACTGAATTACAGAACAGAACAGGGTCTCAAATTTAGAAAAACAACTTATGCTTGCTTAAGGGTAAAGGTGAGTTGGGGTGCTGCATAAAACCAGAGATTGAAATGAGCACAGATAAAGTTCCTTAAGTCAAATATGGAATAGACAAGAGCTACTCCTTGCTCAACGAAATGGACTCAACACCGCATATTAAACGCCTAAGAATGTACCTGACTAGTAAGTATCGTAAAACCTATGGATTGCTATGTCTCCAAAAGAGAATCAAGCATGTGTACAGGGGCATAAACGCAGCAGTGATAGGATTGGAGAGGTTCGGTGAGCAAATGAAGACCCTTTGAAGTCATATTGCATGGTACCCATTACACGGGTCTCAACTCTCCAGGTTTAAGGTATTCTTCCTTCAGCTAAAACATGCATGTGGAACCCAAGTATGATCAACCATGTGAACGGGAGACGTGTTCAAATATGTCTCAGTTTTCCTCCCCTGGTACTCGGGTGCAACATTCCAGACGCTTTACTAACACTCTCCCCACTTGGAGAGTCAGCGCCTTTAACCTCCTGTTTGGCCCAGTTTGCAATTTCTGCGGAAGATGAACAGGAATAGCGAGAACCAATGAGAGGCTAGCTGGAGGTGTCTGGACGGGCAAATTTAACTCTCATTTCCCACCAGGAAGAGGAATTAACCAAAGGCTCAGCATGCCGGGCCGGAAACAGATTAGGGCCTGAAGCCATCCTGCGGTGTTGCGGCCAGCTCAAAAGAAAGCGAGTTGAAGAAAGGAGCTCAGGGGCACTGTAATTCACAAACCTGCAGAGTTATAAATGACAGCTATCGTCCAAAAATAGACTGAAGTAAGGCTGCCAAGAGGACTTGAAAGCGGGGCAGAATTGCAGGAAACCGATTTCAGGAGGTAGACTGGAATTGCATTGAAAGCATAGGAAAAGAGGCAGAACGTCCACAATGATGCACTTGGCCAAAAAGGGCGTATGCGTTTTTTCCTGAATATATTCAGGAAAAAACGCATACGCCCTTTTTGGCCAACCAAGCAAGCTTGCAAAGGAAATCTGCACTACAATGAAGTCTCACTTCCCCCTGGTCAAAAGGGCCATCTCAAAAAAGTGTAAAATCCAGAAAGGCAGGACAGGCCATGGAGAACTGGGAGCCTTGTTATGCTGATGGGCGGGATGTAAATTGCCAACAGACACTCGGGAGAAGTGTATGGTGTTTCCTGAAACATCTAAAAAACAAAGCAACAGAGCCTAGGGCACTTCCACTTATGGTCCTATAGCTTAGGGAAATTAAAATCAAAAAGACACAGCCACCCCAAAGTTTGGAATGGCTCTGTTTACAAGAACCTCGTTTACAGTACAAGTTCAACATCGCAGAAAGTGAAAAATGGATAAAGAAGTTGTGGTATTTACTTACAAAGCAATATCACTCAGCAATGAAATCTGTGTCATCAGGCCCTTAGCAGCACAATGAGTGGATTCAGGTATGATGATTCTAACTGAAGTAAGTCACACAGAAAAAGAAACATCATAAGATATCAGTAATACACGGAATGTAAACTTGGCTACACAGGAACTGAATTACAGAACAGAACAGGGTCTCAAATTGAGAAAACCAACTTATGCTTGCTTAAGGGGAAAGGTGAGTTGGGTTGCTGCATTAAGCCAGAGATTGAAATGAGCACAGATAAAGTTCCTTAAGTCAAATATGGAATAGACAAGAGCTACTCCTTGCTCAACGAAATGGACTCAACACCGCATATTAAACGCCTAAGAATGTACCTGACTAGTAAGTATCTTAAAACCTATGGATTGCTATGTCTCCGAAAGAGAATCAAGCATGTGTACAGGGGCATAAACGCAGCAGTGATAGGATTGGAGAGGTTCGGTGAGCAAATGAAGACCCTTTGAAGTCATATTGCATGGTACCCATTCCACGGGTTTCAACTACCCTGGTTTTAGGTATTCTTCCTTCAGCTAAAACATGCATGTGGAACCCAAGTATGATCAACCATGTGATCGGGAGACGTGTTCAAATATGTCTCAGTTTTCCTCCCCTGGTACTCGGGTGCAACATTCCAGACGCTTTACTAACACTCTCCTGACTTGGAGAGTCAGTCCCTTTAACCTCCTGTTTGGCCCAGTTTGCAATTTCTGCGGAAGATGAACAGGAATAGTGAGAACCAATGAGAGACTAGCTGGAGGTGTCTGGACGGGCAAATTTAACTCTCATTTCCCACCAGGAAGAGGCATTAACCAAAGGCTCAGCGTGCCGTGCCGGAACCAGATTAGGGCCTGAAGCCATCCTGCGGTGTTGCGGCCAGGTCACAAGAAAGCGAGTTGAAGAAAGGAGCTCAGGGGCACTGTAATTCACAAACCTGCAGAGTTATAAATGACAGCTATCGTCCAAAAATAGACTGAAGTAAGGCTGCCAAGAGGACTTGAAAGCGGGGCAGAATTGCAGGAAACCGATTTCAGGAGGTAGACTGGAATTGCATTGAAAGCATAGGAAAAGAGGCAGAACGTCCACAATGATGCACTTGGCCAAAAAGGGCGTATGCGTTTTTTCCTGAATATATTCAGGAAAAAACGCATACGCCCTTTTTGGCCAACCAAGCAAGCTTGCAAAGGAAATCTGCACTACAATGAAGTCTCACTTCCCCCCGGTCAAAAGGGCCATCTGAAAAAAGTGTAAAATCCAGAAAGGCAAAAGGCCATTGAGAACTGGGAGCCTTGTTATGCTGATGGGCAGGATGTAAATTGCGAACAGACACTTGGGAGAAGTGTATGGTGTTTCCTGAAACATCTAAAAAACAAAGCAACAGAGCCTAGGGCACTGCCACTTATGGTCCTATAGCTTAGGGAAATTAAAATCAAAAAGACACAGCCACCCCAAAGTTTGGAACGGCTCTGTTTACAAGAACCTCGTTTACAGTACAAGTTCAACATCGCAGAAAGTGAAAAATGGATAAAGAAGTTGTGGTATTCACTTACAAAGCAATATCACTCAGCAATGAAATCTATGTCATCAGGCCCTTAGCAGCACAATGAGTGGATTCAGGTATGATGATTCTAACTGAAATAAGTCACACAGAAAAAGAAACATCATAAGATATCAGTAATACACGGAATGGAAACTTGGCTACACAGGAACTGAATTACAGAACAGAACAGGGTCTCAAATTTAGAAAAACAACTTATGCTTGCTTAAGGGTAAAGGTGAGTTGGGGTGCTGCATAAAACCAGAGATTGAAATGAGCACAGATAAAGTTCCTTAAGCCAAATATGGAATAGACAAGAGCTACTCCTTGCTCAACGAAATGGACTCAACACCGCATATTAAACGCCTAAGAATGTACCTGACTAGTAAGTATCTTAAAACCTATGGATTGCTATGTCTCCGAAAGAGAATCAAGCATGTGTACAGGGGCATAAACGCAGCAGTGATAGGATTGGAGAGGTTCGGTGAGCAAATGAAGACCCTTTGAAGTCATATTGCATGGTACCCATTCCACGGATTTCAACTACCCAGGTTTTAGGTATTCTTCCTTCAGCTAAAACATGCATGTGGAACCCAGAGTATGATCAACCATGTGATCGGGAGACGTGTTCAAATATGTCTCAGTTTTCCTCCCCTGGTACTCGGGTGCAACATTCCAGACGCTTTACTAACACTCTCCCCACTTGGAGAGTCAGCGCCTTTAACCTCCTGTTTGGCCCAGTTTGCAATTTCTGCGGAAGATGAACAGGAATAGCGAGAACCAATGAGAGGCTAGCTGGAGGTGTCTGGACGGGCAAATTTAACTCTCATTTCCCACCAGGAAGAGGAAATAACCAAAGGCTCAGCGTGCCGTACCGGAACCAGATTAGGGCCTGAAGCCATCCTGCGGTGTTGCGGCCAGCTCAAAAGAAAGCGAGTTGAAGAAAGGAGCTCAGGGGCACTGTAATTCACAAACCTGCAGAGTTATAAATGACAGCTATCGTCCAAAAATAGACTGAAGTAAGGCTGCCAAGAGGACTTGAAAGCGGGGCAGAATTGCAGGAAACCGATTTCAGGAGGTAGACTGGAATTGCATTGAAAGCATAGGAAAAGAGGCAGAACGTCCACAATGATGCACTTGGCCAAAAAGGGCGTATGCGTTTTTTCCTGAATATATTCAGGAAAAAACGCATACGCCCTTTTTGGCCAACCAAGCAAGCTTGCAAAGGAAATCTGCACTACAATGAAGTCTCACTTCCCCCCGGTCAAAAGGGCCATCTGAAAAAAGTGTAAAATCCAGAAAGGCAGGACAGGCCATGGAGAACTGGGAGCCTTGTTATGCTGATGGGCGGGATGTAAATTGCCAACAACCACTCGGGAGAAGTGTATGGTGTTTCCTGAAACATCTAAAAAACAAAGCAACAGAACCTAGGGCACTTCCACTTATGGTCCTATAGCTTAGGGAAATTAAAATCAAAAAGACACAGCCACCCCAAAGTTTGGAACGGCTCTGTTTACAAGAACCTCGTTTACAGTACAAGTTCTACATCGCAGAAAGTGAAAAATGGATAAAGAAGTTGTGGTATTTACTTACAAAGCAATATCACTCAGCAATGAAATCTGTGTCATCAGGCCCTTAGCAGCACAATGAGTGGATTCAGGTAGGATGTTTCTAACTGAAGTAAGTCACACAGAAAAAGAAACATCATAAGATATCAGTAATACACGGAATGTAAACTTGGCTACACAGGAACTGAATTACAGAACAGAACAGGGTCTCAAATTTAGAAAACCAACTTATGCTTGCTTAAGGGTAAAGGTGAGTTGGGGTGCTGCATAAAACCAGAGATTGAAATGAGCACAGATAAAGTTCCTTAAGCCAAATATGGAATAGACAAGAGCTACTCCTTGCTCAACGAAATGGACTCAACACCGCATATTAAACGCCTAAGAATGTACCTGACTAGTAAGTATCTTAAAACCTATGGATTGCTATGTCTCCGAAAGAGAATCAAGCATGTGTACAGGGGCATAAACGCAGCAGTGATAGGATTGGAGAGGTTCGGTGAGCAAATGAAGACCCTTTGAAGTCATATTGCATGGTACCCATTACACGGGTCTTAACTCTCCAGGTTTAAGGTATTCTTCCTTCAGCTAAAACATGCATGTGGAACCCAAGTATGATCAACCATGTGAACGGGAGACGTGTTCAAATATGTCTCAGTTTTCCTCCCCTAGTACTCGGGTGCAACATTCCAGACGCTTTACTAACACTCTCCCCACTTTGAGAGTCAGTCCCTTTAACCTCCTGTTTGGCCCAGTTTGCAATTTCTGCGGAAGATGAACAGGAATAGCGGGAACCAATGAGAGGCTAGCTGGAGGTGTCTGGACGGGCAAATTTAACTCTCATTTCCCTTCAGGAAGAGGAATTAACCAAAGGCTCAGCATGCCGGTCCGGAAACAGATTAGGGCCTGAAGCCATCCTGCGGTGTTGCGGCCAGGTCACAAGAAAGCGAGTTGAAGAAAGGAGCTCAGGGGCACTGTAATTCACAAACCTGCAGAGTTATAAATGACAGCTATCGTCCAAAAATAGACTGAAGTAAGGCTGCCAAGAGGACTTGAAAGCGGGGCAGAATTGCAGGAAACCGATTTCAGAAGGTAGACTGGAATTGCATTGAAAGCATAGGAAAAGAGGCAGAACGTCCACAATGATGCACTTGGCCAAAAAGGGCGTATGCGTTTTTTCCTGAATATATTCAGGAAAAAACGCATACGCCCTTTTTGGCCAACCAAGCAAGCTTGCAAAGGAAATCTGCACAGCAATGAAGTCTCACTTCCCCCCGGTCAAAAGGGCCATCTGAAAAAAGTGTAAAATCCAGAAAGGCAACAGGCCATTGAGAACTGGGAGCCTTGTTATGCTGATGGGCGGGATGTAAATTGCCAACAGACACTTGGGAGAAGTGTATGGTGTTTCCTGAAACATCTAAAAAACAAAGCAACAGAGCCTAGGGCACTGCCACTTATGGTCCTATAGCTTAGGGAAATTAAAATCAAAAAGACACAGCGACCCCAAAGTTTGGAACGGCTCTGTTTACAAGAACCTCGTTTGCAGTACAAGTTCAACATCGCAGAAAGTGAAAAATGGATAAAGAAGTTGTGGTATTCACTTACAAAGCAATATCACTCAGCAATGAAATCTATGTCATCAGGCCCTTAGCAGCACAATGAGTGGATTCAGGTATGATGATTCTAACTGAAGTAAGTCACACAGAAAAAGAAACATCATAAGATATCAGTAATACACGGAATGGAAACTTGGCTACACAGGAACTGAATTACAGAACAGAACAGGGTCTCAAATTTTGAAAAACAACTTATGCTTGCTTAAGGGTAAAGGTGAGTTGGGGTGCTGCATAAAACCAGAGATTGAAATGAGCACAGACAAAGTTCCTTAAGCCAAATATGGAATAGACAAGAGCTACTCCTTGCTCAACGAAATGGACTCAACACCGCATATTAAACGCCTAAGAATGTACCTGACTAGTAAGTATCGTAAAACCTATGGATTGCTATGTCTCCAAAAGAGAATCAAGCATGTGTACAGGGGCATAAACGCAGCAGTGATAGGATTGGAGAGGTTCGGTGAGCAAATGAAGACCCTTTGAAGTCATATTGCATGGTACCCATTACACGGGTCTCAACTCTCCAGGTTTAAGGTATTCTTCCTTCAGCTAAAACATGCATGTGGAACCCAAGTATGATCAACCATGTGAACGGGAGACGTGTTCAAATATGTCTCAGTTTTCCTCCCCTGGTACTCGGGTGCAACATTCCAGACGCTTTACTAACACTCTCCCCACTTGGAGAGTCAGCGCCTTTAACCTCCTGTTTGGCCCAGTTTGCAATTTCTGCGGAAGATGAACAGGAATAGCGAGAACCAATGAGAGGCTAGCTGGAGGTGTCTGGACGGGCAAATTTAACTCTCATTTCCCACCAGGAAGAGGAATTAACCAAAGGCTCAGCATGCCGGGCCGGAAACAGATTAGGGCCTGAAGCCATCCTGCGGTGTTGCGGCCAGCTCAAAAGAAAGCGAGTTGAAGAAAGGAGCTCAGGGGCACTGTAATTCACAAACCTGCAGAGTTATAAATGACAGCTATCGTCCAAAAATAGACTGAAGTAAGGCTGCCAAGAGGACTTGAAAGCGGGGCAGAATTGCAGGAAACCGATTTCAGGAGGTAGACTGGAATTGCATTGAAAGCATAGGAAAAGAGGCAGAACGTCCACAATGATGCACTTGGCCAAAAAGGGCGTATGCGTTTTTTCCTGAATATATTCAGGAAAAAACGCATACGCCCTTTTTGGCCAACCAAGCAAGCTTGCAAAGGAAATCTGCACTACAATGAAGTCTCACTTCCCCCCGGTCAAAAGGGCCATCTGAAAAAGGTGTAAAATCCAGAAAGGCAACAGGCCATTGAGAACTGGGAGCCTTGTTATGCTGATGGGCGGGATGTAAATTGCCAACAGACACTCAGGAGAAGTGTATGGTGTTTCCTGAAACATCTAAAAAACAAAGCAACAGAGCCTAGGGCACTTCCACTTATGGTCCTATAGCTTAGGGAAATTAAAATCAAAAAGACACAGCCACCCCAAAGTTTGGAACGGCTCTGTTTACAAGAACCTCGTTTACAGTACAAGTTCAACATCGCAGAAAGTGAAAAATGGATAAAGAAGTTGTGGTATTCACTTACAAAGCAATATCACTCAGCAATGAAATCTGTGTCATCAGGCCCTTAGCAGCACAATGAGTGGATTCAGGTATGATGATTCTAACTGAAATAAGTCACACAGAAAAAGAAACATCATAAGATATCAGTAATACACGGAATGTAAACTTGGCTACACAGGAACTGAATTACAGAACAGAACAGGGTCTCAAATTTAGAAAACCAACTTATTCTTGCTTAAGGGTAAAGGTGAGTTGGGGTGCTGCATAAAACCAGAGATTGCAATGAGCACAGATAAAGTTCCTTAAGCCAAATATGGAATAGACAAGAGCTACTCCTTGCTCAACGAAATGGACTCAACACCGCATATTAAACGCCTAACAATGTACCTGACTAGTAAGTATCTTAAAACCTATGGATTGCTATGTCTCCGAAAGAGAATCAAGCATGTGTACAGGGGCATAAACGCAGCAGTGATAGGATTGGAGAGGTTCGGTGAGCAAATGAAGACCCTTTGAAGTCATATTGCATGGTACCCATTCCACGCGTTTCAACTCTCCAGGTTTTAGGTATTCTTCCTTCAGCTAAAACATGCATGTGGAACCCAAGTATGATCAACCATGTGATCGGGAGACGTGTTCAAATATGTCTCAGTTTTCCTCCCCTGGTACTCGGGTGCAACATTCCAGACGCTTTACTAACACTCTCCCCACTTGGAGAGTCAGCGCCTTTAACCTCCTGTTTGGCACAGTTTGCAATTTCTGCGGAAGATGAACAGGAATAGCGAGAACCAATGAGAGGCTACCTGGAGGTGTCTGGACGGGCAAATTTAACTCTCATTTCGCAACAGGAAGAGGAAATAACCAAAGGCTCAGCGTGCCGTACCGGAACCAGATTAGGGCCTGAAGCCATCCGGCGGTGTTGCGGCCAGGTCACAAGAAAGCGAGTTGAAGAAAGGAGCTCAGGGGCACTGTAATTCACAAACCTGCAGAGTTATAAATGACAGCTATCGTCCAAAAACATACTGAAGTAGGCTGCCAAGAAGACGTCAAAGCGGGGCAGAATTGCAGGAAACCGATTTCAGGAGGTAGACTGGAATTGCATTGAAAGCATAGGAAAAGAGGCAGAACGTCCACAATGATGCACTTGGCCAAAAAGGGCGTATGCATTTTTTCCTGAATATATTCAGGAAAAAACGCATACGCCCTTTTTGGCCAACCAAGCAAGCTTGCAAAGGAAATCTGCACTACAATGAAGTCTCACTTCCCCCCGGTCAAAAGGGCCATCTGAAAAAAGTGTAAAATCCAGAAAGGCAGGACAGGCCATGGAGAACTGGGAGCCTTGTTATGCTGATGGGCGGGAGGTAAATTGCCAACAGACACTCGGGAGAAGTGTATGGTGTTTCCTGAAACATCTAAAAAACAAAGCAACAGAGCCTAGGGCACTTCCACTTATGGTCCTATAGCTTAGGGAAATTAAAATCAAAAAGACACAGCCACCCCAAAGTTTGGAATGGCTCTGTTTACAAGAACCTCGTTTACAGTACAAGTTCAACATCGCAGAAAGTGAAAAATGGATAAAGAAGTTGTGGTATTTACTTACAAAGCAATATCACTCAGCAATGAAATCTGTGTCATCAGGCCCTTAGCAGCACAATGAGTGGATTCAGGTATGATGATTCTAACTGAAGTAAGTCACACAGAAAAAGAAACATCATAAGATATCAGTAATACACGGAATGTAAACTTGGCTACACAGGAACTGAATTACAGAACAGAACAGGGTCTCAAATTTAGAAAACCAACTTATGCTTGCTTAAGGGGAAAGGTGAGTTGGGTTGCTGCATTAAGCCAGAGATTGAAATGAGCACAGATAAAGTTCCTTAAGCCAAATATGGAATAGACAAGAGCTACTCCTTGCTCAACGAAATGGACTCAACACCGCATATTAAACGCCTAAGAATGTACCTGACTAGTAAGTATCTTAAAACCTATGGATTGCTATGTCTCCGAAAGAGAATCAAGCATGTGTACAGGGGCATAAACGCAGCAGTGATAGGATTGGAGAGGTTCGGTGAGCAAATGAAGACCCTTTGAAGTCATATTGCATGGTACCCATTCCACGGGTTTCAACTACCCTGGTTTTAGGTATTCTTCCTTCAGCTAAAACATGCATGTGGAACCCAAGTATGATCAACCATGTGATCGGGAGACGTGTTCAAATATGTCTCAGTTTTCCTCCCCTGGTACTCGGGTGCAACATTCCAGACGCTTTACTAACACTCTCCTGACTTGGAGAGTCAGTCCCTTTAACCTCCTGTTTGGCCCAGTTTGCAATTTCTGCGGAAGATGAACAGGAATAGTGAGAACCAATGAGAGACTAGCTGGAGGTGTCTGGACGGGCAAATTTAACTCTCATTTCCCACCAGGAAGAGGCATTAACCAAAGGCTCAGCGTGCCGTGCCGGAACCAGATTAGGGCCTGAAGCCATCCTGCGGTGTTGCGGCCAGGTCACAAGAAAGCGAGTTGAAGAAAGGAGCTCAGGGGCACTGTAATTCACAAACCTGCAGAGTTATAAATGACAGCTATCGTCCAAAAATAGACTGAAGTAAGGCTGCCAAGAGGACTTGAAAGCGGGGCAGAATTGCAGGAAACCGATTTCAGGAGGTAGACTGGAATTGCATTGAAAGCATAGGAAAAGAGGCAGAACGTCCACAATGATGCACTTGGCCAAAAAGGGCGTATGCGTTTTTTCCTGAATATATTCAGGAAAAAACGCATACGCCCTTTTTGGCCAACCAAGCAAGCTTGCAAAGGAAATCTGCACTACAATGAAGTCTCACTTCCCCCCGGTCAAAAGGGCCATCTGAAAAAAGTGTAAAATCCAGAAAGGCAACAGGCCATTGAGAACTGGGAGCCTTGTTATGCTGATGGGCAGGATGTAAATTGCGAACAGACACTTGGGAGAAGTGTATGGTGTTTCCTGAAACATCTAAAAAACAAAGCAACAGAGCCTAGGGCACTGCCACTTATGGTCCTATAGCTTAGGGAAATTAAAATCAAAAAGACACAGCCACCCCAAAGTTTGGAACGGCTCTGTTTACAAGAACCTCGTTTACAGTACAAGTTCAACATCGCAGAAAGTGAAAAATGGATAAAGAAGTTGTGGTATTCACTTACAAAGCAATATCACTCAGCAATGAAATCTATGTCATCAGGCCCTTAGCAGCACAATGAGTGGATTCAGGTATGATGATTCTAACTGAAATAAGTCACACAGAAAAAGAAACATCATAAGATATCAGTAATACACGGAATGGAAACTTGGCTACACAGGAACTGAATTACAGAACAGAACAGGGTCTCAAATTTAGAAAAACAACTTATGCTTGCTTAAGGGTAAAGGTGAGTTGGGGTGCTGCATAAAACCAGAGATTGAAATGAGCACAGATAAAGTTCCTTAAGCCAAATATGGAATAGACAAGAGCTACTCCTTGCTCAACGAAATGGACTCAACACCGCATATTAAACGCCTAAGAATGTACCTGACTAGTAAGTATCTTAAAACCTATGGATTGCTATGTCTCCGAAAGAGAATCAAGCATGTGTACAGGGGCATAAACGCAGCAGTGATAGGATTGGAGAGGTTCGGTGAGCAAATGAAGACCCTTTGAAGTCATATTGCATGGTACCCATTCCACGGGTTTCAACTACCCAGGTTTTAGGTATTCTTCCTTCAGCTAAAACATGCATGTGGAACCCAGAGTATGATCAACCATGTGATCGGGAGACGTGTTCAAATATGTCTCAGTTTTCCTCCCCTGGTACTCGGGTGCAACATTCCAGACGCTTTACTAACACTCTCCCCACTTGGAGAGTCAGCGCCTTTAACCTCCTGTTTGGCCCAGTTTGCAATTTCTGCGGAAGATGAACAGGAATAGCGAGAACCAATGAGAGGCTAGCTGGAGGTGTCTGGACGGGCAAATTTAACTCTCATTTCCCACCAGGAAGAGGAAATAACCAAAGGCTCAGCGTGCCGTACCGGAACCAGATTAGGGCCTGAAGCCATCCTGCGGTGTTGCGGCCAGCTCAAAAGAAAGCGAGTTGAAGAAAGGAGCTCAGGGGCACTGTAATTCACAAACCTGCAGAGTTATAAATGACAGCTATCGTCCAAAAATAGACTGAAGTAAGGCTGCCAAGAGGACTTGAAAGCGGGGCAGAATTGCAGGAAACCGATTTCAGGAGGTAGACTGGAATTGCATTGAAAGCATAGGAAAAGAGGCAGAACGTCCACAATGATGCACTTGGCCAAAAAGGGCGTATGCGTTTTTTCCTGAATATATTCAGGAAAAAACGCATACGCCCTTTTTGGCCAACCAAGCAAGCTTGCAAAGGAAATCTGCACTACAATGAAGTCTCACTTTCCCCCGGTCAAAAGGGCCATCTGAAAAAAGTGTAAAATCCAGAAAGGCAGGACAGGCCATGGAGAACTGGGAGCCTTGTTATGCTGATGGGCGGGATGTAAATTGCCAACAACCACTCGGGAGAAGTGTATGGTGTTTCCTGAAACATCTAAAAAACAAAGCAACAGAGCCTAGGGCACTTCCACTTATGGTCCTATAGCTTAGGGAAATTAAAATCAAAAAGACACAGCCACCCCAAAGTTTGGAACGGCTCTGTTTACAAGAACCTCGTTTACAGTACAAGTTCTACATCGCAGAAAGTGAAAAATGGATAAAGAAGTTGTGGTATTTACTTACAAAGCAATATCACTCAGCAATGAAATCTGTGTCATCAGGCCCTTAGCAGCACAATGAGTGGATTCAGGTAGGATGTTTCTAACTGAAGTAAGTCACACAGAAAAAGAAACATCATAAGATATCAGTAATACACGGAATGTAAACTTGGCTACACAGGAACTGAATTACAGAACAGAACAGGGTCTCAAATTTAGAAAACCAACTTATGCTTGCTTAAGGGTAAAGGTGAGTTGGGGTGCTGCATAAAACCAGAGATTGAAATGAGCACAGATAAAGTTCCTTAAGCCAAATATGGAATAGACAAGAGCTACTCCTTGCTCAACGAAATGGACTCAACACCGCATATTAAACGCCTAAGAATGTACCTGACTAGTAAGTATCTTAAAACCTATGGATTGCTATGTCTCCGAAAGAGAATCAAGCATGTGTACAGGGGCATAAACGCAGCAGTGATAGGATTGGAGAGGTTCGGTGAGCAAATGAAGACCCTTTGAAGTCATATTGCATGGTACCCATTACACGGGTCTTAACTCTCCAGGTTTAAGGTATTCTTCCTTCAGCTAAAACATGCATGTGGAACCCAAGTATGATCAACCATGTGAACGGGAGACGTGTTCAAATATGTCTCAGTTTTCCTCCCCTAGTACTCGGGTGCAACATTCCAGACGCTTTACTAACACTCTCCCCACTTTGAGAGTCAGTCCCTTTAACCTCCTGTTTGGCCCAGTTTGCAATTTCTGCGGAAGATGAACAGGAATAGCGGGAACCAATGAGAGGCTAGCTGGAGGTGTCTGGACGGGCAAATTTAACTCTCATTTCCCTTCAGGAAGAGGAATTAACCAAAGGCTCAGCATGCCGGGCCGGAACCAGATTAGGGCCTGAAGCCATCCTGCGGTGTTGCGGCCAGGTCACAAGAAAGCGAGTTGAAGAAAGGAGCTCAGGGGCACTGTAATTCACAAACCTGCAGAGTTATAAATGACAGCTATCGTCCAAAAATAGACTGAAGTAAGGCTGCCAAGAGGACTTGAAAGCGGGGCAGAATTGCAGGAAACCGATTTCAGAAGGTAGACTGGAATTGCATTGAAAGCATAGGAAAAGAGGCAGAACGTCCACAATGATGCACTTGGCCAAAAAGGGCGTATGCGTTTTTTCCTGAATATATTCAGGAAAAAACGCATACGCCCTTTTTGGCCAACCAAGCAAGCTTGCAAAGGAAATCTGCACAGCAATGAAGTCTCACTTCCCCCCGGTCAAAAGGGCCATCTGAAAAAAGTGTAAAATCCAGAAAAGCAACAGGCCATTGAGAACTGGGAGCCTTGTTATGCTGATGGGCGGGATGTAAATTGCCAACAGACACTTGGGAGAAGTGTATGGTGTTTCCTGAAACATCTAAAAAACAAAGCAACAGAGCCTAGGGCACTGCCACTTATGGTCCTATAGCTTAGGGAAATTAAAATCAAAAAGACACAGCCACCCCAAAGTTTGGAACGGCTCTGTTTACAAGAACCTCGTTTGCAGTACAAGTTCAACATCGCAGAAAGTGAAAAATGGATAAAGAAGTTGTGGTATTCACTTACAAAGCAATATCACTCAGCAATGAAATCTATGTCATCAGGCCCTTAGCAGCACAATGAGTGGATTCAGGTATGATGATTCTAACTGAAATAAGTCACACAGAAAAAGAAACATCATAAGATATCAGTAATACACGGAATGGAAACTTGGCTACACAGGAACTGAATTACAGAACAGAACAGGGTCTCAAATTTAGAAAAACAACTTATGCTTGCTTAAGGGTAAAGGTGAGTTGGGGTGCTGCATAAAACCAGAGATTGAAATGAGCACAGACAAAGTTCCTTAAGCCAAATATGGAATAGACAAGAGCTACTCCTTGCTCAACGAAATGGACTCAACACCGCATATTAAACGCCTAAGAATGTACCTGACTAGTAAGTATCTTAAAACCTATGGATTGCTATGTCTCCGAAAGAGAATCAAGCATGTGTACAGGGGCATAAACGCAGCAGTGATAGGATTGGAGAGGTTCGGTGAGCAAATGAAGACCCTTTGAAGTCATATTGCATGGTACCCATTCCACGGGTTTCAACTACCCAGGTTTTAGGTATTCTTCCTTCAGCTAAAACATGCATGTGGAACCCAGAGTATGATCAACCATGTGATCGGGAGACGTGTTCAAATATGTCTCAGTTTTCCTCCCCTGGTACTCGGGTGCAACATTCCAGACGCTTTACTAACACTCTCCCCACTTGGAGAGTCAGCGCCTTTAACCTCCTGTTTGGCCCAGTTTGCAATTTCTGCGGAAGATGAACAGGAATAGCGAGAACCAATGAGAGGCTAGCTGGAGGTGTCTGGACGGGCAAATTTAACTCTCATTTCCCACCAGGAAGAGGAAATAACCAAAGGCTCAGCGTGCCGTACCGGAACCAGATTAGGGCCTGAAGCCATCCTGCGGTGTTGCGGCCAGGTCACAAGAAAGCGAGTTGAAGAAAGGAGCTCAGGGGCACTGTAATTCACAAACCTGCAGAGTTATAAATGACAGCTATCGTCCAAAAATAGACTGAAGTAAGGCTGCCAAGAGGACTTGAAAGCGGGGCAGAATTGCAGGAAACCGATTTCAGGAGGTAGACTGGAATTGCATTGAAAGCATAGGAAAAGAGGCAGAACGTCCACAATGATACACTTGGCCAAAAAGGGCGTATGCGTTTTTTCCTGAATATATTCAGGAAAAAACGCATACGCCCTTTTTGGCCAACCAAGCAAGCTTGCAAAGGAAATCTGCACTACAATGAAGTCTCACTTCCCCCCGGTCAAAAGGGCCATCTGAAAAAAGTGTAAAATCCAGAAAGGCAGGACAGGCCATGGAGAACTGGGAGCCTTGTTATGCTGATGGGCGGGATGTAAATTGCCAACAGACACTTGGGAGAAGTGTATGGTGTTTCCTGAAACATCTAAAAAACAAAGCAACAGAGCCTAGGGCACTGCCACTTATGGTCCTATAGCTTAGGGAAATTAAAATCAAAAAGACACAGCCACCCCAAAGTTTGGAACGGCTCTGTTTACAAGAACCTCGTTTAAAGTACAAGGTCTACATCGCAGAAAGTGAAAAATGGATAAAGAAGTTGTGGTATTTACTTACAAAGCAATATCACTCAGCAATGAAATCTGTGTCATCAGGCCCTTAGCAGCACAATGAGTGGATTCAGGTATGATGATTCTAACTGAAGTAAGTCACACAGAAAAAGAAACATCATAAGATATCAGTAATACACGGAATGTAAACTTGGCTACACAGGAACTGAATTACAGAACAGAACAGGGTCTCAAATTTAGAAAACCAACTTATGCTTGCTTAACGGTAAAGGTGAGTTGGGGTGCTGCATAAAACCAGAGATTGAAATGAGCACAGATAAAGTTCCTTAAGCCAAATATGGAATAGACAAGAGCTACTCCTTGCTCAACGAAATGGACTCAACACCGCATATTAAACGCCTAAGAATGTACCTGACTAGTAAGTATCTTAAAACCTATGGATTGCTATGTCTCCGAAAGAGAATCAAGCATGTGTACAGGGGCATAAACGCAGCAGTGATAGGATTGGAGAGGTTCGGTGAGCAAATGAAGACCCTTTGAAGTCATATTGCATGGTACCCATTACACGGGTCTTAACTCTCCAGGTTTAAGGTATTCTTCCTTCAGCTAAAACATGCATGTGGAACCCAAGTATGATCAACCACGTGAACGGGAGACGTGTTCAAATATGTCTCAGTTTTCCTCCCCTAGTACTCGGGTGCAACATTCCAGACGCTTTACTAACACTCTCCCCACTTTGAGAGTCAGTCCCTTTAACCTCCTGTTTGGCCCAGTTTGCAATTTCTGCGGAAGATGAACAGGAATAGCGGGAACCAATGAGAGGCTAGCTGGAGGTGTCTGGACGGGCAAATTTAACTCTCATTTCCCACCAGGAAGAGGAATTAACCAAAAGCTCAGCATGCCGGACCGGAACCAGATTAGGGCCTGAAGCCATCCTGCGGTGTTGCGGCCAGCTCAAAAGAAAGCGAGTTGAAGAAAGGAGCTCAGGGGCACTGTAATTCACAAACCTGCAGAGTTATAAATGACAGCTATCGTCCAAAAATAGACTGAAGTAAGGCTGCCAAGAGGACTTGAAAGCGGGGCAGAATTGCAGGAAACCGATTTCAGGAGGTAGACTGGAATTGCATTGAAAGCATAGGAAAAGAGGCAGAACGTCCACAATGATGCACTTGGCCAAAAAGGGTGTATGCGTTTTTTCCTGAATATATTCAGGAAAAAACGCATACGCCCTTTTTGGCCAACCAAGCAAGCTTGCAAAGGAAATCTGCACTACAATGAAGTCTCACTTCCCCCCGGTCAAAAGGGCCATCTGAAAAAAGTGTAAAATCCAGAAAGGCAACAGGCCATTGAGAACTGGGAGCCTTGTTATGCTGATGGGCGGGATGTAAATTGCCAACAGACACTTGGGAGAAGTGTATGGTGTTTCCTGAAACATCTAAAAAACAAAGCAACAGAGCCTAGGGCACTGCCACTTATGGTCCTATAGCTTAGGGAAATTAAAATCAAAAAGACACAGCCACCCCAAAGTTTGGAACGGCTCTGTTTACAAGAACCTCGTTTACAGTACAAGTTCAACATCGCAGAAAGTGAAAAATGGATAAAGAAGTTGTGGTATTCACTTACAACGCAATATCACTCAGCAATGAAATCTATGTCATCAGGCCCTTAGCAGCACAATGAGTGGATTCAGGTATGATGATTCTAACTGAAATAAGTCACACAGAAAAAGAAACCTCATAAGATATCACTAATACACGGAATGTAAACTTGGCTACACAGGAACTGAATTCCAAAACAGAACAGGTTCTCAAATTTAGAAAACCAACTTATTCTTGCTTAAGGGTAAAGGTGAGTTGGGGTGCTGCATAAAACCAGAGATTGAAATGAGCACAGATAAAGTTCCTTAAGCCAAATATGGAATAGACAAGAGCTACTCCTTGCTCAACGAAATGGACTCAACACCCCATATTAAACGCCTAAGAATGTACCTGACTAGTAAGTATCTTAAAACCTATGGATTGCTATGTCTCCGAAAGAGAATCAAGCATGTGTACAGGGGCATAAACGCAGCAGTGATAGGATTGGAGAGGTTCGGTGAGCAAATGAAGACCCTTTGAAGTCATATTGCATGGTACCCATTCCACGGGTTTCAACTACCCAGGTTTAAGGTATTCTTCCTTCAGCTAAAACATGCATGTGGAACCTACAGTATGATCAACCATGTGATCGGGAGACGTGTTCAAATATGTCTCAGTTTTCCTCCCCTGGTACTCGGGTGCAACATTCCAGACGCTTTACTAACACTCTCCCCACTTGGAGAGTCAGTCCCTTTAACCTCCTGTTTGGCCCAGTTTGCAATTTCTGTGGAAGATGAACAGGAATAGCGAGAACCAATGAGAGGCTAGCTGGAGGTGTCTGGACGGGCAAATTTAACTCTCATTTCCCACCAGGAAGAGGAATTAACCAAAGGCTCAGCATGCCGGGCCGGAACCAGATTAGGGCCTGAAGCCATCCTGCGGTGTTGCGGCCAGGTCACAAGAAAGCGAGTTGAAGAAAGGAGCTCAGGGGCACTGTAATTCACAAACCTGCAGAGTTATAAATGACAGCTATCGTTCAAAAATAGACTGAAGTAAGGCTGCCAAGAGGACTTGAAAGCGGGGCAGAATTGCAGGAAACCGATTTCAGGAGGTAGACTGGAATTGCATTGAAAGCATAGGAAAAGAGGCAGAACGTCCACAATGATGCACTTGGCCAAAAAGGGCGTATGCGTTTTTTCCTGAATATATTCAGGAAAAAACGCATACGCCCTTTTTGGCCAACCAAGCAAGCTTGCAAAGGAAATCTGCACTACAATGAAGTCTCACTTCCCCCCGGTCAAAAGGGCCATCTGAAAAAAGTGTAAAATCCAGAAAGGCAGGACAGGCCATGGAGAACTGGGAGCCTTGTTATGCTGATGGGCGGGATGTAAATTGCCAACAACCACTCGGGAGAAGTGTATGGTGTTTCCTGAAACATCTAAAAAACAAAGCAACAGAACCTAGGGCACTTCCACTTATCGTCCTATAGCTTAGGGAAATTAAAATCAAAAAGACACAGCCACCCCACAGTTTGGAACGGCTCTGTTTACAAGAACCTCGTTTACAGTACAAGTTCAACATCGCAGAAAGTGAAAAATGGATAAAGAAGTTGTGGTATTTACTTACAAAGCAATATCACTCAGCAATGAAATCTGTGTCATCACCCCCTTAGCAGCACAATGAGTGGATTCAGGTATGATGATTCTAACTGAAATAAATCACACAGAAAAAGAAACATCATAAGATATCAGTAATACACGGAATGTAAACTTGGCTACACAGGAACTGAATTACACAACAGAACAGGGTCTCAAATTTAGAAAACCATCTTATGCTTGCTTAAGGGTAAAGGTGAGTTGGGGCGCTGCATAAAACCAGAGATTGAAATGAGCACAGATAAAGTTCCTTAAGTCAAATATGGAATAGACAAGAGCTACTCCTTGCTCAACGAAATGGACTCAACACCGCATATTAAACGCCTAAGAATGTACCTGACTAGTAAGTATCTTAAAACCTATGGATTGCTATGTCTCCAAAAGAGAATCAAGCATGTGTACAGGGGCATAAACGCAGCAGTGATAGGATTGGAGAGGTTCGGTGAGCAAATGAAGACCCTTTGAAGTCATATTGCATGGTACCCATTACACGGGTCTTAACTCTCCAGGTTTAAGGTATTCTTCCTTCAGCTAAAACATGCATGTGGAACCCAAGTATGATCAACCATGTGAACGGGAGACGTGTTCAAATATGTCTCAGTTTTCCTCTCCTGGTACTCGGGTGCAACATTCCAGACGCTTTACTAACACTCTCCCCACTTGGAGAGTCAGCGCCTTTAACCTCCTGTTTGGCCCAGTTTGCAATTTCTGCGGAAGATGAACAGGAATAGTGAGAACCAATCAGAGGCTAGCTGGAGGTGTCTGGACGGGCAAATTTAACTCTCATTTCCCACCAGGAAGAGGAATTAACCAAAGGTTCAGCGTGCCGTACCGGAACCAGATTAGGGCCTGAAGCCATCCTGCGGTGTTGCGGCCAGCTCAAAAGAAAGCGAGTTGAAGAAAGGAGCTCAGGGGCACTGTAATTCACAAACCTGCAGAGTTATAAATGACAGCTATCGTCCAAAAATAGACTGAAGTAAGGCTGCCAAGAGGACTTGAAAGCGGGGCAGAATTGCAGGAAACCGATTTCAGGAGGTAGACTGGAATTGCATTGAAAGCATAGGAAAAGAGGCAGAACGTCCACAATGATGCACTTGGCCAAAAAGGGTGTATGCGTTTTTTCCTGAATATATTCAGGAAAAAACGCATACGCCCTTTTTGGCCAACCAAGCAAGCTTGGAAAGGAAATCTGCACTACAATGAAGTCTCACTTATCCCCGGCCAAAAGGGCCATCTGAAAAAAGTGTAAAATCCAGAAAGGCAGGACAGGCCATTGAGAACTGGGAGCCTTGTTATGCTGATGGGCGGGATGTAAATTGCCAACAGACACTTGGGAGAAGTGTATGGTGTTTCCTGAAACATCTAAAAAACAAAGCAACAGAGCCTAGGGCACTTCCACTTATGGTCCTATAGCTTAGGGAAATTAAAATCAAAAAGACACAGCCACCCCAAAGTTTGGAACGCCTCTGTTTACAAGAACCTCGTTTACAGTACAAGTTCAACATCGCAGAAAGTGAAAAATGGATAAAGAAGTTGTGGTATTTACTTACAAAGCAATATCACTCAGCAATGAAATCTGTGTCATCAGGCCCTTAGCAGCACAATGAGTGGATTCAGGTATGATGATTCTAACTGAAATAAGTCACACAGAAAAAGAAACATCATAAGATATCAGTAATACACGGAATGGAAACTTGGCTACACAGGAACTGAATTACAGAACAGAACAGGGTCTCAAATTTAGAAAACCAACTTATTCTTGCTTAAGGGTAAAGGTGAGTTGGGGTGCTGCATAAAACCAGAGATTGAAATGAGCACAGATAAAGTTCCTTAAGCCAAATATGGAATAGACAAGAGCTACTCCTTGCTCAACGAAATAGACTCAACACCCCATATTAAACGCCTAAGAATGTACCTGACTAGTAAGTATCTTAAAACCTATGGATTGCTATGTCTCCGAAAGAGAATCAAGCATGTGTACAGGGGCATAAACGCAGCAGTGATAGGATTGTAGAGGTTCGGTGAGCAAATGAAGACCCTTTGAAGTCATATTGCATGGTACCCATTCCACGGGTTTCAACTACCCAGGTTTAAGGTATTCTTCCTTCAGCTAAAACATGCATGTGGAACCTAGAGTATGATCAACCATGTGATCGGGAGACGTGTTCAAATATGTCTCAGTTTTCCTCCCCTGGTACTCGGGTGCAACATTCCAGACGCTTTACTAACACTCTCCCCACTTGGAGAGTCAGTCCCTTTAACCTCCTGTTTGGCCCAGTTTGCAATTTCTGCGGAAGATGAACAGGAATAGCGAGAACCAATGAGAGGCTAGCTGGAGGTGTCTGGACGGGCAAATTTAACTCTCATTTCCCACCAGGAAGAGGAATTAACCAAAGGTTCAGCGTGCCGTACCGGAACCAGATTAGGGCCTGAAGCCATCCTGCGGTGTTGCGGCCAGCTCAAAAGAAAGCGAGTTGAAGAAAGGAGCTCAGGGGCACTGTAATTCACAAACCTGCAGAGTTATAAATGACAGCTATCGTCCAAAAATAGACTGAAGTAAGGCTGCCAAGAGGACTTGAAAGCGGGGCAGAATTGCAGGAAACCGATTTCAGGAGGTAGACTGGAATTGCATTGAAAGCATAGGAAAAGAGGCAGAACGTCCACAATGATGCACTTGGCCAAAAAGGGCGTATGCGTTTTTTCCTGAATATATTCAGGAAAAAACGCATACGCCCTTTTTGGCCAACCAAGCAAGCTTGCAAAGGAAATCTGCACTACAATGAAGTCTCACTTCCCCCCGGTCAAAAGGGCCATCTGAAAAAAGTGCAAAATCCAGAAAGGCAACAGGCCATTGAGAACAGGGAGCCTTGTTATGCTGATGGGCGGGATGTAAATTGCCAACAGACACTTGGGAGAAATGTATGGTGTTTCCTGAAACATCTAAAAAACAAAGCAACAGAGCCTAGGGCACTTCCACTTATGGTCCTATAGCTTAGGGAAATTAAAATCAAAAAGACACAGCCACCCCAAAGTTTGGAACGGCTCTGTTTACAAGAACCTCGTTTACAGTACAAGTTCAACATCGCAGAAAGTGAAAAATGGATAAAGAAGTTGTGGTATTCACTTACAAAGCAATATCACTCAGCAATGAAATCTATGTCATCAGGCCCTTAGCAGCACAATGAGTGGATTCAGGTATGATGATTCTAACTGAAATAAGTCACACAGAAAAAGAAACATCATAAGATATCAGTAATACACGGAATGCAAACTTGGCTACACAGGAACTGAATTACAGAACAGAACAGGGTCTCAAATTTAGAAAAACAACTTATGCTTGCTTAAGGGTAAAGGTGAGTTGGGGTGCTGCATAAAACCAGAGATTGAAATGAGCACAGATAAAGTTCCTTAAGCCAAATATGGAATAGACAAGAGCTACTCCTTGCTCAACGAAATGGACTCAACACCGCATATTAAACGCCTAAGAATGTACCTGACTTGTAAGTATCTTAAAACCTATGGATTGCTATGTCTCCGAAAGAGAATCAAGCATGTGTACAGGGGCATAAACGCAGCAGTGATAGGATTGGAGAGGTGCGGTGAGCAAATGAAGACCCTTTGAAGTCATATTGCATGGTACCCATTCCACGGGTTTCAACTACCCAGGTTTAAGGTATTCTTCCTTCAGCTAAAACATGCATGTGGAACCTAGAGTATGATCAACCATGTGATCGGGAGACGTGTTCAAATATGTCTCAGTTTTCCTCCCCTGGTACTCGGGTGCAACATTCCAGACGCTTTCCTAACACTCTCCCCACTTGGAGAGTCAGTCCCTTTAACCTCCTGTTTGGCCCAGTTTGCAATTTCTGCGGAAGATGAACAGGAATAGCGAAAACCAATGAGAGGCTAGCTGGAGGTGTCTGGACAGGCAAATTTAACTCTCATTTCCCACCAGGAAGAGGAATTAACCAAAGGCTCAGCATGCCGGGCCGGAACCAGATTAGGGCCTGAAGCCATCCTGCGGTGTTGCGGCCAGCTCAAAAGAAAGCGAGTTGAAGAAAGGAGCTCAGGGGCACTGTAATTCACAAACCTGCAGACTTATAAATGACAGCTATCGTCCAAAAATAGACTGAAGTAAGGCTGCCAAGAGGACTTGAAAGCGGGGCAGAATTGCAGGAAACCGATTTCAGGAGGTAGACTGGAATTGCATTGAAAGCATAGGAAAAGAGGCAGAACGTCCACAATGATGCACTTGGCCAAAAAGGGCGTATGCGTTTTTTCCTGAATATATTCAGGAAAAAACGCATACGCCCTTTTTGGCCAACCAAGCAAGCTTGCAAAGGAAGTCTGCACTACAATGAAGTCTCACTTCCCCCCGGTCAAAAGGGCCATATCAAAAAAGTGTAAAATCCAGAAAGGCAGGACAGGCCATGGAGAACTGGGAGCCTTGTTATGCTGATGGGCGGGATGTAAATTGCCAACAACCACTCGGGAGAAGTGTATGGTGTTTCCTGAAACATCTAAAAAACAAAGCAACAGAGCCTAGGGCACTGCCACTTATGGTCCTATAGCTTAGGGAAATTAAAATCAAAAAGACACAGCCACCCCAAAGTTTGGGACGTCTCTGTTTACAAGAACCTCGTTTACAGTACAAGTTCAACATCGCAGAAAGTGAAAAATGGATAAAGAAGTTGTGGTATTTACTTACAAAGCAATATCACTCAGCAATGAAATCTGTGTCATCAGGCCCTTAGCATCACAATGAGTGGATTCAGGTATGATGATTCTAACTGAAATAAGTCACACAGAAAAAGAAACATCATAAGATATCACTAATACACGGAATGTAAACTTGGCTACACAGGAACTGAATTCCAAAACAGAACAGGGTCTCAAATTTAGAAAACCAACTTATGCTTGCTTAAGGGGAAAGGTGAGTTGGGGTGCTGCATAAAACCAGAGATTGAAATGAGCACAGATAAAGTTCCTTAAGCCAAATATGGAATAGACAAGAGCTACTCCTTGCTCAACGAAATGGACTCAACACCGCATATTAAACGCCTAAGAATGTACCTGACTAGTAAGTATCGTAAAACCTATGGATTGCTATGTCTCCAAAAGAGAATCAAGCATGTGTACAGGGGCATAAACGCAGCAGTGATAGGATTGGAGAGGTTCGGTGAGCAAATGAAGACCCTTTGAAGTCATATTGCATGGTACCCATTCCACGTGTCTCAACTCTCCAGGTTTAAGGTATTCTTCCTTCAGCTAAAACATGCATGTGGAACCCAAGTATGATCAACCATGTGAATGGGAGACGTGTTCAAATATGTCTCAGTTTTCCTCCCCTGGTACTCGGGTGCAACATTCCAGACGCTTTACTAACACTCTCCCCACTTGGAGAGTCAGCGCCTTTAACCTCCTGTTTGGCCCAGTTTGCAATTTCTGCGGAAGATGAACAGGAATAGCGAGAACCAATGAGAGGCTAGCTGGAGGTGTCTGGACGGGCAAATTTAACTCTCATTTCCCACCAGGAAGAGGAAATAACCAAAGGCTCAGCGTGCCGTACCGGAACCAGATTAGGGCCTGAAGCCATCCTGCGGTGTTGCGGCCAGCTCAAAAGAAAGCGAGTTGAAGAAAGCAGCTCAGGGGCACTGTAATTCACAAACCTGCAGAGTTATAAATGACAGCTATCGTCCAAAAATAGACTGAAGTAAGGCTGCCAAGAGGACTTGAAAGCGGGGCAGAATTGCAGGAAACCGATTTCAGGAGGTAGACTGGAATTGCATTGAAAGCATAGGAAAAGAGGCAGAACGTCCACAATGATGCACTTGGCCAAAAAGGGCGTATGCGTTTTTTCCTGAATATATTCAGGAAAAAACGCATACGCCCTTTTTGGCCAACCAAGCAAGCTTGCAAAGGAAATCTGCACTACAATGAAGTCTCACTTCCCCCCGGTCAAAAGGGCCATCTGAAAAAAGTGTAAAATCCAGAAAGGCAGGACAGGTCATGGAGAACTGGGAGCCTTGTTATGCTGATGGGTGGGATGTAAATTGCCAACAACCACTCGGGAGAAGTGTATGGTGTTTCCTGAAACATCTAAAAAACAAAGCAACAGAACCTAGGGCACTTCCACTTATGGTCCTATAGCTTAGGGAAATTAAAATCAAAAAGACACAGCCACCCCAAAGTTTGGGACGCCTCTGTTTACAAGAACCTCGTTTACAGTACAAGTTCAACATCGCAGAAAGTGAAAAATGGATAAAGAAGTTGTGGTATTTACTTACAAAGCAATATCACTCAGCAATGAAATCTGTGTCATCAGGCCCTTAGCAGCACAATGAGTGGATTCAGGTATGATGATTCTAACTGAAGTAAGTCACACAGAAAAAGAAACATCATAAGATATCACTAATACACGGAATGTAAACTTGGCTACACAGGAACTGAATTACAGAACAGAAGAGGGTCTCAAATTTAGAAAACCAACTATGCTTGCTTAAGGGTAAAGGTGAGTTGGGGTGCTGCATAAAACCAGAGATTGAAATGAGCACAGATAAAGTTCCTTAAGCCAAATATGGAATAGACAAGAGCTACTCCTTGCTCAACGAAATGGACTCAACACCGCATATTAAACGCCTAAGAATGTACCTGACTAGTAAGTATCTTAAAACCTATGGATTGCTATGTCTCCGAAAGAGAATCAAGCATGTGTACAGGGGCATAAACGCAGCAGTGATAGGATTGGAGAGGTTCGGTGAGCAAATGAAGACCCTTTGAAGTCATATTGCATGGTACCCATTACACGGGTCTTAACTCTCCAGGTTTAAGGTATTCTTCCTTCAGCTAAAACATGCATGTGGAATCCAAGTATGATCAACCATGTGAACGGGAGACGTGTTCAAATATGTCTCAGTTTTCCTCCCCTGGTACTCGGGTGCAACATTCCAGATGCTTTACTAACACTCTCCCCACTTGGAGAGTCAGCGCCTTTAACCTCCTGTTTGGCCCAGTTTGCAATTTCTGCGGAAGATGAACAGGAATAGCGAGAACCAATGAGAGGCTAGCTGGAGGTGTCTGGACGGGCAAATTTAACTCTCATTTCCCACCAGGAAGAGGAAATAACCAAAGGCTCAGCGTGCCGTACCGGAACCAGATTAGGGCCTGAAGCCATCCTGCGGTGTTGCGGCCAGCTCAAAAGAAAGCGAGTTGAAGAAAGGAGCTCAGGGGCACTGTAATTCACAAACCTGCAGAGTTATAAATGACAGCTATCGTCCAAAAATACACTGAAGTAAGGCTGCCAAGAGGACTTGAAAGCGGGGCAGAATTGCAGGAAACCGATTTCAGGAGGTAGACTGGAATTGCATTGAAAGCATAGGAAAAGAGGCAGAACGTCCACAATGATGCACTTGGCCAAAAAGGGCGTATGCGTTTTTTCCTGAATATATTCAGGAAAAAACGCATACGCCCTTTTTGGCCAACCAAGCAAGCTTGCAAAGGAAATCTGCACTACAATGAAGTCTCACTTCCCCCCGGCCAAAAGGGCCATCTGAAAAAAGTGTAAAATCCAGAAAGGCAACAGGCCATTGAGAACTGGGAGCCTTGTTATGCTGATGGGCGGGATGTAAATTGCCAACAGACACTTGGGAGAAGTGTATGGTGTTTCCTGAAACATCTAAAAAACAAAGCAACAGAGCCTAGGGCACTTCCACTTATGGTCCTATAGCTTAGGGAAATTAAAATCAAAAAGACACAGCCACCCCAAAGTTTGGGACGCCTCTGTTTACAAGAACCTCGTTTACAGTACAAGTTCAACATCGCAGAAAGTGAAAAATGGATAAAGAAGTTGTGGTATTTACTTACAAAGCAATATCACTCAGCAATGAAATCTGTGTCATCAGGCCCTTAGCAGCACAATGAGTGGATTCAGGTATGATGATTCTAACTGAAGTAAGTCACACAGAAAAAGAAACATCATAAGATATCACTAATACACGGAATGTAAACTTGGCTACACAGGAACTGAATTACAGAACAGAAGAGGGTCTCAAATTTAGAAAACCAACTATGCTTGCTTAAGGGTAAAGGTGAGTTGGGGTGCTGCATAAAACCAGAGATTGAAATGAGCACAGATAAAGTTCCTTAAGCCAAATATGGAATAGACAAGAGCTACTCCTTGCTCAACGAAATGGACTCAACACCGCATATTAAACGCCTAAGAATGTACCTGACTAGTAAGTATCTTAAAACCTATGGATTGCTATGTCTCCGAAAGAGAATCAAGCATGTGTACAGGGGCATAAACGCAGCAGTGATAGGATTGGAGAGGTTCGGTGAGCAAATGAAGACCCTTTGAAGTCATATTGCATGGTACCCATTACACGGGTCTTAACTCTCCAGGTTTAAGGTATTCTTCCTTCAGCTAAAACATGCATGTGGAATCCAAGTATGATCAACCATGTGAACGGGAGACGTGTTCAAATATGTCTCAGTTTTCCTCCCCTGGTACTCGGGTGCAACATTCCAGATGCTTTACTAACACTCTCCCCACTTGGAGAGTCAGCGCCTTTAACCTCCTGTTTGGCCCAGTTTGCAATT
>NW_027193083.1:0-85000 GCF_949987515.2 Delphinus delphis
CTGTTCTGTAATTCAGTTCCTGTGTAGCCAAGTTTACATTCCGTGTATTACTGATATCTTATGATGTTTCTTTTTCTGTGTGACTTATTTCAGTTAGAATCATCATACCTGAATCCACTCATTGTGCTGCTAAGGGCCTGATGACATAGATTTCATTGCTGAGTGATATTGCTTTGTAAGTAAATACCACAACTTTTTTATCCATTTTTCACTTTCTGCGATGTTGAACTTGTACTGTAAACGAGGTTCTTGTAAACAGAGCCGTTCCAAACTTTGGGGTGGCTGTGTCTTTTTGATTTTAAATTCCCGGAGCTATAGGACCATAAGTGGAACTGCCCTAGGCTCTGTTGCTTTGTTTTTTAGATGTTTCAGGAAACACCATACACTTCTCCCGAGTGGTTGTTGGCAATTTACATCCCGCCCTTCAGCATAACAAGGCTCCCAGTTCTCCATGGCCTGTCCTGCCTTTCTGGATTTTACACTTTTTTCAGATGGCCCTTTTGACCGGGGGGAAGTGAGACTTCATTGTAGTGCAGATTTACTTTGCAAGCTTGCTTGGTTGGCCAAAAAGGGCGTATGCGTTTTTTCCTGAATATATTCAGGAAAAAACGCATACGCCCTTTTTGGCCAAGTGCATCATTGTGGACGTTCTGCCTCTTTTCCTATGCTTTCAATGCAATTCCAGTCTACCTCCTGAAATCGGTTTCCTGCAATTCTGCCCCGCTTTCAAGTCCTCTTGGCAGCCTTACTTCAGTCTATTTTTGGACGATAGCTGTCATTTATAACTCTGCAGGTTTGTGAATTACAGTGCCCCTGAGCTCCTTTCTTCAACTCGCTTTCTTGTGACCTGGCCGCAACACCGCAGGATGTCTTCAGGCCCTAATCTGGTTCTGGCACGGCACGCTGAGCCTTTGGTTAATTCCTCTTCCTGTTGGGAAATGAGAGTTAAATTTGCCCATCCAGACACCTCCACCTAGTCTCTCATTGGTTCTCGCTATTCCTGTTCATCTTCCACAGAAATTGCAAACTGGGCCAAACAGGAGGTTAAAGGGACTGACTCTCCAAGTGGGGAGAGTGTTAGTAAAGCATCTGGAATGTTGCACCCGAGTACCAGCGTACGAAAACTGAGACATATTTGAACACGTCTCCCGATCACATGGTTGATCATACTCTAGGTTCCACATGCATGTTTTAGCTGAAGGAAGAATACCTTAAACCTGGGTAGTTGAAACCCGTGGAATGGGTACCATGCAATATGACTTCAAAGGGTCTTCATTTGCTCACGAACCTCTCCAATCCTATCACTGCTGCGTTTATGCCCCTGTACACACGCTTGATTCTCTTTCGGAGACATAGCAATCCATAGGTTTTAAGATACTTACTAGTCAGGAACATTCTTAGGCGTTTAATATGGGGTGTTGAGTCCATTTCGTTGAGCAAGGAGTAGCTCTTGTCTATTCCATATTTGGCTTAAGGAACTTTATCTGTGCTCATTTCAATCTCTGGTTTTATGCAGCACCCCAACTCACCTTTACCCTTAAGCAAGCATAAGTTGGTTTTCTAAATTTGAGACCCTGTTCTGTTCTGTAATTCAGTTCCTGTGTAGCCAAGTTTCCATTCCGTGTATTACTGATATCTTATGATGTTTCTTTTTCTGTGTGACTTATTTCAGTTAGAATCATCATACCTGAATCCACTCATTGTGCTGCTAAGGGCCTGATGACACAGATTTCACTGCTGAGTGATATTGCTTTGTAAGTAAATACCACAACTTCTTTATCCATTTTTCACTTTCTGCGATGTTGAACTTGTACTGTAAACGAGGTACTTGTAAACAGAGCCATTCGAAACTTTGGGGTGGCTGTGTCTTTTTGATTTTAATTTCCCTAAGCTATAGGACCATAAGTGGAAGTGCCCTAGGTTCTGTTGCTTTGTTTTTTAGATGTTTCAGGAAACACCATACACTTCTCCCGAGTGTCTGTTGGCAATTTACATCCCGCCCATCAGCATAACAAGGCTCCCAGTTCTCCATGGCCTGTCCTGCCTTTCTGGATTTTACACTTTTTTCAGATGGCCCTTTTGACCGGGGGGAAGTGAGACTTCATTGTAGTGCAGATTTCCTTTGCAAGCTTGCTTGGTTGGCCAAAAAGGGCGTATGCGTTTTTTCCTGAATATATTCAGGAAAAAACGCATACGCCCTTTTTGGCCAAGTGCATCATTGTGGACGTTCTGCCTCTTTTCCTATGCTTTCAATGCAATTCCAGTCTACCTCCTGAAATCGGTTTCCTGCAATTCTGCCCCGCTTTCAAGTCCTCTTGGCAGCCTTACTTCAGTCTATTTTTGGACGATAGCTGTCATTTATAACTCTGCAGGTTTGTGAATTACAGTGCCCCTGAGCTCCTTTCTTCAACTCGCTTTCTTGTGAGCTGGCCGAAACACCGCAGGATGTCTTCAGGCCCTAATCTGGTTCTGGCACGGCACGCTGAGCCTTTGGTTAATTCCTCTTCCTGGTGGGAAATGAGAGTTAAATTTTCCCGTCCAGACACCTCCAGCTAGTCTCTCATTGGTTCTCGCTATTCCTGTTCATCTTCCGCAGAAATTGCAAACTGGGCCAAACAGGAGGTTAAAGGGACTGACTCTCCAAGTCGGGAGAGTGTTAGTAAAGCGTCTGGAATGTTGCACCCGAGTACCAGGGTACGAAAACTGAGACATATTTGAACACGTCTCCCGATCACATGGTTGATCATACTCTAGGTTCCACATGCATGTTTTAGCTGAAGGAAGAATACCTTAAACCTGGGTAGTTGAAACCCGTGGAATGGGTACCATGCAATATGACTTCAAAGGGTCTTCATTTGCTCACCGAACATCTCCAATCCTATCACTGCTGCGTTTATGCCCCTGTACACATGCTTGATTCTCTTTCGGAGACATAGCAATCCATAGGTTTTACGATACTTACTAGTCAGGTACATTCTTAGGCATTTAATATGCGGTGTTGAGTCCATTTCGTTGAGCAAGGAGTAGCTCTTGTCTATTCCATATTTGGCTTAAGGAACTTTATCTGTGCTCATTTCAATCTCTGGTTTTATGCAGCACCCCAACTCACCTTTCCCCTTAAGCAAGCATAAGTTGGTTTTCTAAATTTGAGACCCTGTTCTGTTCTGTAATTCAGTTCCTGTGTAGCCAAGTTTACATTCCGTGTATTACTGATATCTTTTTTTTTTTTTTGCCGTAACTACCTTTATTGGTATCGCTTGTGTATCAGTTCATCAAAACCTTTGTTTCATATTTCTCGCCTTAATCCCCTGAAAGTTCCAGATGGGCAAAAATACTTTTAAATACGCAGCTGGCTTCTGTCTTTTGTGCTTAATATTATACATTTGTTGCTTGTTTTGCACATGTCTATGGCTGCACTACTTGCAAGATGAAAGTCACATATAAAAATACAGACTAATCGAAACACAAAAGTCAGCCATTGTCTAGAATGTGGTTTACAATACAGAGCTTGCAGAGAACACAGACTATATATATAAGTCATCTGTCTGAAAACAGAAAGTAGTGTCTCAGGCTGACTCCGGAGAAAGGTGCTGACACACAGGGAAACTCACTGATGATTCTCTTTTATGTTTATTAGATAGATCAATACCAAATTATTTCACATATATTATATTCAATATCTATATATATATATCTTGTGACCAAATTCTGGTTTAAAAGTCACAAACCAACATGTAAATACAAAATGTTAGGAAAGGTTTAACATACATAGGGGAAAACATGTCTTATGCCTCGCAAAGACTTTCTACAATCTAGCATAAAGGCAAATGTGGTTGAAAAAAAAGGAAATCCATATACAATTACAGAAAAACATTTAGTCAAGCCACCTAATATAAAATATTTCAGATATCATGTCCAAAAACGTCCACGTGTTGCAGAGGTCTCTACAAATCAATTAGAATGACGTCAACAAGATCTGCAAACCGAAGTCTTAGCAAGTAAACGTGACTCATGTTTTTCTCTCTGAGACAATGAGGCTTGACGTTCAGTTAAAGGCAGGTAAACACGACTATGAAGAAACCCTTCTTTACAACAGCTTAACGGTACCCATTTAGGGCAATATACCCGCTTTCCCAGCTATGTGTGCACGCAGTGTTCTGTGATAAAATGACTCAGTTACTTTAAAAAAGCATAAATGGCAAAACAAAATAACCAGAACTCCGCGAAGCTGGTAAAACCACAAAGACACTGAAATCCAGCAACTCCTGAGAGGCTGAGAGATCAAATGAATCATAAAATCTGGATGACTCTGATTTGGGGTTTAACTTTGGTTAAAACTGAAAAGTCTGAAAAGAACCAATGTTTTGGAAGAAGCAGTGTCACTTGTAAACATCCTGCCACCTAACTAAAAGGACGGCCTCTTCTTCTAGACCCACGACTTAATAAGACAGGAAGCTCTCAACACACAGTGCTGGAGAAGATGGATTCCACAAGTCAAACTTGAGTGAAACTGTTCTAATGCAATGTACCAAACACGCGTTTGTTCTTAGGAAAAATTACAAAACTAACAAATATTTTTCTCCAGAATTATAAAAGATAAAATCTATGAATCAGTACTGTTATGTGATTACAGAACAATAGCCAACTGAAAAAAAAAACAAAACACCAACCCACAGGCCGTCTACACCGTCCCCAATCCATTTCCTGCAGCCAGTACTTCCCACCTGCTCTGAGGACTGAGCCTTAGACACCGTTGACTGTATTTAAAGTTGAGTCAACAGTACTCTCTGTCTCTGGGGCAAAAGTAATGTAGCTCATTACTTACACACAACACTTGTTTCATTCTTCAGGACTTTCTTTGACGGGATTACTCAATGTTGGTTACTTTAAAGGTAACAAAAGGTGTCAGAAAAAAATGCCTTGGAATTCTTTTGCAATTCCACAAAGACACCTGGCAATCTGATACGTTCATTCCTCTCCCCATCACAATTTTTGTTTTTTAAAATTACAATTGACAACTCACGTAAGATGTAATTAATTTACTTAAAATAAGAGAGGGCTTTTCAATCAAGTATCCACGTTCCAAATAACTAAAACATTTAGTTAAATCTTTTAAATTAATCTTTTAATAAATCTTTAATTACTCGGTGCCAGTAATTAAGAGGTTGATTCTGTAAAATTCAAACTTGCACATAGGCGTGTCCCACTCAGAAAAGATTTCATACACTTAGCAACTTGTGCTTTTTGTCTCACCTTTTATAAGAAACACAGATTAATTTCAACTTCAGTTTTCCTTTCTGATGCAGACACGTGTACCTTGTGTAAGAAACGGTCTCCAGGCCACCTCCACGTGTAGACCTCAGCATTTCCTGAGAGTGTGAAGTCAACCCCTCCTCCAGGAGACTCTCGCCCTTTTGAGACATTCCCCCTTGCACCTTATGTTTGTCAGACTATGTTTACAGAAATCAGATGACTGGATGAAAACTCTACAGGACAGTCAAGGACAGACGAGAAGACGAGATGCAGAGCGGGAGCCCCTTCCTCCTCCAGTGCACCTGCTGCGGGCAGCCCTCCAGGAAGGCTTGGCCTCCTCCCCTGGACCACAGACTTACTTTTCTCTGTAATAAAGCAGGTAGTACTTCAGGGGATCTGGCAGAGGGAGGCTCAGGACCTTCTCACGCAGGAAGTTCACCGGGGGCTCGGGCTTGGTGTCCGGCGGGGTTGTCACCTCTTCTTCTTGCCGCTCGTCTTCCAGGTCTCCACAGCTGGTGTCATCAGAGGGGTTGGAGAGCCGACTGGCAAACACCTCTTTGTCCAAAAAGACAATCGTTTCCATTCGGCGGCGGCGAACTCTCCTCCGTTTAAACCTGGGAGTGTTCTTCAGTCCGTTCCCGTTTTTGTTCACAGCTTCCTGGTGGATGACCTTCTTAATGGTGCCCCGGATGGCAATGCGCGCCAGGTCCTGGAGGCTGCGAACCGCCAGGGGTGTGGACAAGTCGTGATTCTCCTGACTCCGACTGGCAGGGCTGGACGAGTGGAGCAAAAGACACAGTCAGAATCTTTTTGGTTTCCCAGGCGGAAGGACCCGTCCGAGTTATCTTAGTCAACTTCTCTTCCAGCGGCATGACCAGGACGCCCCCGAATTTGAGGAGGCTCTTCATGTACCCCTCGTGCTGCTTCTGCACGCCTGCCCCGCAGTACACCCGGTCATACTGAGAGCAGCCTGGAGAGATCTCCAGGCAATTGCTGGTGACGAAGGAGGGCTCGCAGAAGTCAAACTTGTCGAAGCTGTCACTCGTCCTGATGAAAAAGTCCAGCTTCTGCTTCGCATACTCTGTCACATCTGAATGGAGTTCCACCCCATGGTTCACACCAAAAGGACCGAGGATGAGCCCCACCATGGAGCTGAGGTAGCCGGTGCCGCTGCCCAGGTTCAGGAAGGAAAGGCCAGGCTGCAGGTCCAGGGCCTCCATCACCTCCGAATAGATGCACGGAGCAGAGAGGTGGATGTTCCCGTGCTTCCACGCCAGGTCCTTGTACGCGTTCTCCTTAAACTCCTCGAGGTAATAGTCGGCGCGGTCAACAGCTCTGAAGGCCTGCTCCACCAGCTCGGAGCGGATGTACTGCGCCGCCTTCAGATGGTCTATCAGCTCGTCGTTGTCTTCACCAGCACTCACCGCGCCTCCCATCTTCGGGACCGCGCTTACAGAAAGCTGCCGCTGGAGAGACCTCGGGAACCCCCAGAATGCTGGAGGGCGGACCCCCGGGGAGGGGGGAGGGGCGACGGGAGACGCCTGGGACGCGGAGGGGTGTTTATGCTTGGGGGTGGGGAACGAGAGGACAGCGGAAGAGGACAGGAAGATGGGGAGAGGAGAATGCGGCCCTGGGGGAGGGTCCGGGAGCCCGGGACCACGGGAAGGGGAGGGGTGGAGAGGAGGGAGAGAGGGGGAGGGGGCCGAGGGGCCGCACCGCCCCCATACCCCGCTGCAGGCCGGGTCGAGGGCGGCGGCGGCGGCGGCGGTGGCTCAGTACCTCCTGGCTCGGCGGGCCCGCGGAATCGGCCGCTGGGCCGCACCTGCAGCTCTTCCGGCGCCCCTCGCCAGTCCGCCTCCCACTACGCAGCCCCGACCTCCGCCCTACTGATATCTTATGATGTTTCTTTTTCTGTGTGACTTATTTCAGTTAGAATCATCATACCTGAATCCACTCATTGTGCTGCTAAGGGCCTGATGACACAGATTTCATTGCTGAGTGATATTGCTTTGTAAGTAAATACCACAACTTTTTTATCCATTTTTCACTTTCTGCGATGTTGAACTTGTACTGTAAACGAGGTTCTTGTAAACAGAGCCGTTCCAAACTTTGGGGTGGCTGTGTCTTTTTGATTTTAAATTCCCTAAGCTATAGGACCATAAGTGGAAGTGCCCTAGGCTCTGTTGCTTTGTTTTTTAGATGTTTCAGGAAACACCATACACTTCTCCCGAGTGTCTGTTGGCAATTTACATCCCGCCCTTCAGCATAACAAGGCTCCCAGTTCTCCATGGCCTGTCCTGCCTTTCTGGATTTTACACTTTTTTCAGATGGCCCTTTTGACCGGGGGGAAGTGAGACTTCATTGTAGTGCAGATATTCCTTTGCAAGCTTGCTTGGTTGGCCAAAAAGGGCGTATGCGTTTTTTCCTGAATATATTCAGGAAAAAACGCATACGCCCTTTTTGGCCAAGTGCATCATTGTGGACGTTCTGCCTCTTTTCCTATGCTTTCAATGCAATTCCAGTCTACCTCCTGAAATCGGTTTCCTGCAATTCTGCCCCACTTTCAAGTCCTCTTGGCAGCCTTACTTCAGTCTATTTTTGGACGATTGCTGTCATTTATAACTCTGCAGGTTTGTGAATTACAGTGCCCCTGAGCTCCTTTCTTCAACTCGCTTTCTTGTGACCTGGCCGCAACACCGCAGAATGGCTTCAGGCCCTAATCTGGTTTCGGAACGGCACACTGAGCCTTTGGTTAATTCCTCTTCCTGGTGGGAAATGAGAGTTCAATTGGCCCGTCCAGACACCTCCAGCTAGCCTCTCATTGGTTTTCGCTATTCCTGTTCATCTTCCGCAGAAATTGCAAACTGGGCCAAACAGGAGGTTAAAGGTGCTGACTCTCCAAGTGGGGAGAGTGTAAGTAAAGCGTCTGGAATGTGGCACACGAGTACCAGGGGAGGAAAACTGAGACATATTTGAACACGTCTCCCGATCACATGGTTGATCATACTCTAGGTTCCACATGCATGTTTTAGCTGAAGGAAGAATACCTTAAACCTGGGTAGTTGAAACCCGTGGAATGGGTACCATGCAATATGACTTCAAAGGGTCTTCATTTGCTCACCGAACCTCTACAATCCTATCACTGCTGCGTTTATGCCCCTGTACACTTGCTTGATTCTCTTTTGGAGACATAGCAATCCATAGGTTTTAAGATACTTACTAGTCAGGTACATTCTTAGGAGTTTAATATGGGGTTTTGAGTCCATTTCGTTGAGCAAGGAGTAGCTCTTGTCTATTCCATATTTGGCTTAAGGAACTTTATCTGTGCTCATTTCAATCTCTGGTTTTATGCAGCGCCCCAACTCACCTTTCCTCTTAAGCAAGAATAAGTTGGTTTTCTAAATTTGAGACCCTGTTCTGTTCTGTAATTCAGTTCCTGTGTAGCCAAGTTTAAATTCCGTCTATTACTGATATCTTATGATGTTTCTTTTTCTGTGTGACTTACTTCAGTTAGAATCATCATACCTGAATCCACTCATTGTGCTGCTAAGGGCCTGATGACACAGATTTCATTGCTGAGTGATATTGCTTTGTAAGTAAATACCACAACTTCTTTATCCATTTTTCACTTTCTGCGATGTTGAACTTGTACTGTAAACGATGTTCTTGTAAACAGAGGCGTCCCAAACTTTGGGGTGGCTGTGTCTTTTTTATTTTAAATTCCCTAAGCTATAGGACCATAAGTGGCAGTGCCCTAGGCTCTGTTGCTTTGTTTTTTAGATGTTTCAGGAAACACCATACACTTCTCCCGAGTGTCTGTTGGCAATTTACATCCCGCCCATCAGCATCACAAGGCTCCCAGTTCTCCATGGCCTGTCCTGCCTTTCTGGATTTTACACTTTTTTCAGATGGCCCTTTTGACCGGGGGGAAGTGAGACTTCATTGTAGTGCAGATTTCCTTTGCAAGCTTGCTTGGTTGGCCAAAAAGGGCGTATGCGTTTTTTCCTGAATATATTCAGGAAAAAACGCATACGCCCTTTTTGGCCAAGTGCATCATTGTGGACGTCCTGCCTCTTTTCCTATGCTTTCAATGCAATTCCAGTCTACCTCCTGAAATCGGTTTCCTGCAATTGTGCCCCGCTTTCAAGTCCTCTTGGCAGCCTTACTTCAGTCTATTTTTGGACGATAGCTGTCATTTATAACTCTGCAGGTTTGTGAATTACAGTGCCCCTGAGCTCCTTTCTTCAACTCGCTTTCTTTTGAGCTGGCCGCAACACCGCAGGATGGCTTCAGGCCCTAATCTGGTTCCGGTACGGCACGCTGAGCCTTTGGTTATTTCCTCTTCCTGGTGGGAAATGAGAGTTAAATTTGCCCGTCCAGACACCTCCAGCTAGCCTCTCATTGGTTCTCGCTATTCCTGTTCATCTTCCGCAGAAATTGCAAACTGGGCCCAACAGGAGGTTAAAGGCGCTGACTCTCCAAGTGGGGAGAGTGTTAGTAAAGCGTCTGGAATGTTGCACCCGAGTACCAGGGGAGGAAAACTGAGACATATTTGAACACGTCTCCCGATCACATGGTTGATCATACTCTGGGGTCCACATGCATATTTTAGCTGAAGGAAGTATACCTAAAACCTGGGTAGTTGAAACCCGTGGAATGGGTACCATGCAATATGACTTCAAAGGGTCTTCATTTGCTCACCGAACCTCTCCAATCCTATCACTGCTGCGTTTATGCCCCTGTACACATGCTTGATTCTCTTTCGGAGACATAGCAATCCATAGGTTTTAAGATACTTACTTGTCAGGTACATTCTTAGGCGTTTAATATGCGGTGTTGAGTCCATTTCCTTGAGCAAGGAGTAGCTCTTGTCTATTCCATATTTGACTTAAGGAACTTTATCTGTGCTCATTTCAATCTCTGGTTTTATGCAGCACCCCAACTCACCTTTCCCCTTAAGCAAGCATAAGTTGGTTTTCTAAATTTGAGACCCTGTTCTGTTCTGTAATTCAGTTCCTGTGTAGCCAAGTTTACATTCCGTGTATTAAAGATATCTTATGATGTTTCTTTTTCTGTGTGACTTATTTCAGTTAGAATCATCATACCTGAATCCACTCATTGTGATGCTAAGGGCCTGATGACATAGATTTCATTGCTGAGTGATATTGCTTTGTAAGAAAATACCACAACTTCTTTATCCATTTTTCACTTTCTGCGATGTTGAACTTGTACTGTAAACGAGGTTCTTGTAAACAGAGGCGTCCCAAACTTTGGGGTGGCTGTGTCTTTTTGATTTTAATTTCCCTAAGCTATAGGACCATAAGTGGAAGTGCCCTAGGCTCTGTTGCTTTGTTTTTTAGATGTTTCAGGAAACACCATACACTTCTCCCGAGTGGTTGTTGGCAATTTACATCCCGCCCTTCAGCATAACAAGGCTCCCAGTTCTCCATGGCCTGTCCTGCCTTTCTGGATTTTACACTTTTTTCAGATGGCCCTTTTGACCGGGGGGAAGTGAGACTTCATTGTAGTGCAGATTTCCTTTGCAAGCTTGCTTGGTTGGCCAAAAAGGGCGTATGCGTTTTTTCCTGAATATATTCAGGAAAAAACGCATACGCCCTTTTTGGCCAAGTGCATCATTGTGGACGTTCTGCCTCTTTTCCTATGCTTTCAATGCAATTCCAGTCTACCTCCTGAAATCGGTTTCCTGCAATTCTGCCCCGCTTTCAAGTCCTCTTGGCAGCCTCACTTCAGTCTATTTTTGGACGATAGCTGTCATTTATAACTCTGCAGGTTTGTGAATTACAGTGCCCCTGAGCTCCTTTCTTCAACTCGCTTTCTTGTGACCTGGCCGCAACACCGCAGGATGGCTTCAGGCCCTAATCTGGTTCCGGCCCGGCATGCTGAGCCTTTGGTTAATTCCTCTTCCTGGTGGGAAATGAGAGTTAAATTTGCCCGTCCAGACACCTCCAGCTAGTCTCTCATTGGTTCTCGCTATTCCTGTTCATCTTCCGCAGAAATTGCAAACTGGGCCAAACAGGAGGTTAAAGGGACTGACTCTCCAAGTCGGGAGAGTGTTAGTAAAGCGTCTGGAATGTTGCACCCGAGTACCATGGTACGAAAACTGAGACATATTTGAACACGTCTCCCGTTCACATGGTTGATCATACTCTGGGTTCCACATGCATGTTTTAGCTGAAGGAAGAATACCTTAACCTGGAGAGTTGAGACCCGTGTAATGGGTACCATGCAATATGACTTCAAAGGGTCTTCATTTGCTCACCGAACCTCTCCAATCCTATCACTGCTGCGTTTATGCCCCTGTACACATGCTTGATTCTCTTTTGGAGACATAGCAATCCATAGGTTTTAAGATACTTACTAGTCAGGTACATTCTTAGGCGTTTAATATGGGGTGTTGAGTCCATTTCGTTGAGCAAGGAGTAGCTCTTGTCTATTCCATATTTGGCTTAAGGAACTTTATCTGTGCTCATTTCAATCTCTGGTTTTATGCAGCACCCCAACTCACCTTTCCCCTTAAGCAAGCATAAGTTGGTTTTCTAAATTTGAGACCCTGTTCTGTTTTGGAATGCAGTTCCTGTGTAGCCAAGTTTACATTCCGTGTATTAGTGATATCTTATGATGTTTCTTTTTCTGTGTGACTTATTTCAGTTAGAATCATCGTACCTGAATCCACTCATTATGCTGCTACGGGCCTGATGACATAGATTTCATTGCTGAGTGATACTCCATTGTACGTAAGTACCACAAGTTCTTTATCCATTTTTCACTTTCTGTGAAATTGAACTTGTACGGTAAACGAGGTTCTTGTAAAAGGAGGCGTCCCAAACTTTGGGGTGGCTGTGTCTTTTTCATTTTAATTTCCCTAAGCTATAGGACCATAAGTGGAAGTGCCCTAGGCTCTGTTGCTTTGTTTTTTAGATGTTTCAGGAAACACCATACACTTCTCCGGAGTGGTTGTTGGCAATTTACATCCCGCCCATCAGCATAACAAGGCTCCCAGTTCTCAATGTCCTGTTGCCTTTCTGGATTTTACACTTTTTTCAGATGGCCCTTTTGACCGGGGGGAAGTGAGACTTCATTGTAGTGCAGATTTCCTTTGCAAGCTTGCTTGGTTGGCCAAAAAGGGCGTATGCGTTTTTTCCTGAATATATTCAGGAAAAAACGCATACGCCCTTTTTGGCCAAGTGCATCATTGTGGACGTTCTGCCTCTTTTCCTATGCTTTCAATGCAATTCCAGTCTACCTCCTGAAATCGGTTTCCTGCAATTCTGCCCTGCTTTCAAGTCCTCTTGGCAGCCTTACTTCAGTCTATTTTTGGAAGAGAGCTGTCATTTATAACTCTGCAGGTTTGTGAATTACAGTGCCCCTGAGCTCCTTTCTTCAACACGCTTTCTGGTGACCTGGCCGCAACACCGCAGGATGGCTTCAGGCCCTAATCTGTTTCCGGCCCGGCATGCTGTGCCTTTGGTTAATTCCTCTTCCTGGTGGGAAATGAGAGTTAAATTTGCCCGTCCAGACACCTCCAGCTAGCCTCTCATTGGTTCTCGCTATTCCTGTTCATCTTCCGCAGAAATTGCAAACTGGGCCAAACAGGAGGTTAAAGGGACTGACTCTCCAAGTCGGGAGAGTGTTAGTAAAGCGTCTGGAATGTTGCACCCGAGTACCAGGGTACGAAAACTGAGACATATTTGAACACGTCTCCCAATCACATGGTTGATCATACTCTAGGTTCCACATGCATGTTTTAGCTGAAGGAATAATACCTTAAACCTGGGTAGTTGAAACCCGTGGAATGGGTACCATGCAATATGATTTCAAAGGGTCTTCATTTGCTCACGAACCTCTACAATCCTATCACTGCTGCGTTTATGCCCCTGTACACATGCTTGATTCTCTTTCGGAGACATAGCAATCTTTAGGTTTTAAGATACTTACTAGTCAGGTACATTCTTAGGCGTTTAATATGCGGTGTTGAGTCCATTTCGTTGAGCAAGGAGTAGCTCTTGTCTATTCCATATTTGGCTTAAGGAACTTTATCTGTGCTCATTTCAATCTCTGGTTTTATGCAGCACCCCAACTCACCTTTCCCCTTAAGCAAGCATAAGTTGGTTTTCTAAATTTGAGACCCTGTTCTGTTTTGGAATGCAGTTCATGTGTAGCCAAGTTTACATTCCGTGTATTAGTGATATCTTATGATGTTTCTTTTTCTGTGTGACTTATTTCAGTTAGAATCATCATACCTGAATCCACTCATTGTGCTGCTAAGGGCCTGATGACACAGATTTCATTGCTGAGTGATATTGCTTTGTAAGTAAATACCACAACTTCTTTATCCATTTTTCACTTTCTGCGATGTTGAACTTGTACTGTAAACGAGGTTCTTGTAAACAGAGCTGATCCAAACTTTGGGGTGGCTGTGTCTTTTTGATTTTAATTTCCCTAAGCTATAGGACCATAAGTGGAAGTGCCCTAGGTTCTATTGCTTTGTTTTTTAGATGTTTCAGGAAACACCATACACTTCTCCGGAGTGGTTGTTGGCAATTTACATCCCGCCCTTCAGCATAACAAGGCTCCCAGTTCTCCATGGCCTGTCCTGCCTTTCTGGATTTTACACTTTTTTCAGATGGCCCTTTTGACCGGGGGGAAGTGAGACTTCATTGTAGTGCAGATTTCCTTTGCAAGCTTGCTTGGTTGGCCAAAAAGTGCGTATGCGTTTTTTCCTGAATATATTCAGGAAAAAACGCATACGCCCTTTTTGGCCAAGTGCATCATTGTGGACGTTCTGCCTCTTTTCCTATGCTTTCAATGCAATTCCAGTCTACCTCCTGAAATCGGTTTCCTGCAATTCTGCCCCGCTTTCAAGTCCTCTTGGCAGCCTTACTTCAGTCTATTTTTGGACGATAGCTGTCATTTATAACTCTGCAGGTTTGTGAATTACAGTGCCCCTGAGCTCCTTTCTTCAACTCGTTTTCTTTTGAGCTGGCCGCAACACCGCAGGATGGCTTCAGGCCCTAATCTGGTTCCGGTACGGCACGCTGAGCCTTTGGTTATTTCCTCTTCCTGGTGGGAAATGAGAGTTAAATTTGCCCGTCCAGACACCTCCAGCTAGCCTCTCATTGGTTCTCGCTATTCCTGTTCATCTTCCGCAGAAATTGCAAACTGGGCCAAACAGGAGGTTAAAGGGACTGACTCTCCAAGTGGGGAGAGTGTTAGTAAAGCGTCTGGAATGTTGCACCCGAGTACCAGGGGAGGAAAACTGAAACATATTTGAACACGTCTCCCGTTCACATGGTTGATCATACTCTGTGTTCCACATGCATGTTTTAGCTGAAGGAAGAATACCTTAACCTGGAGAGTTGAGACCCGTGTAATGGGTACCATGCAATATGACTTCAAAGGGTCTTCATTTGCTCACCGAACCTCTCCAATCCTATCACTGCTGCGTTTATGCCCCTGTACACACGCTTGATTCTCTTTTGGAGACATAGCAATCCATAGGTTTTAAGATACTTACTAGTCAGGTACATTCTTAGGCGTTTAATATGGGGTGTTGAGTCCATTTCGTTGAGCAAGGAGTAGCTCTTGTCTATTCCATATTTGGCTTAAGGAACTTTATCTGTGCTCATTTCAATCTCTGGTTTTATGCAGCACCCCAACTCACCTTTCCCCTTAAGCAAGCATAAGTTGGTTTTCTAAATTTGAGACCCTGTTCTGTTCTGTAATTCAGTTCCTGTGTAGCCAAGTTTACATTCCGTGTATTAAAGATATCTTATGATGTTTCTTTTTCTGTGTGACTTATTTCAGTTAGAATCATCATACCTGAATCCACTCATTGTGATGCTAAGGGCCTGATGACATAGATTTCATTGCTGAGTGATATTGCTTTGTAAGAAAATACCACAACTTCTTTATCCATTTTTCACTTTCTGCGATGTTGAACTTGTACTGTAAACGAGGTTCTTGTAAACAGAGGCGTCCCAAACTTTGGGGTGGCTGTGTCTTTTTGATTTTAATTTCCCTAAGCTATAGGACCATAAGTGGAAGTGCCCTAGGCTCTGTTGCTTTGTTTTTTAGATGTTTCAGGAAACACCATACACTTCTCCCGAGTGGTTGTTGGCAATTTACATCCCGCCCTTCAGCATAACAAGGCTCCCAGTTCTCCATGGCCTGTCCTGCCTTTCTGGATTTTACACTTTTTTCAGATGGCCCTTTTGACCGGGGGGAAGTGAGACTTCATTGTAGTGCAGATTTCCTTTGCAAGCTTGCTTGGTTGGCCAAAAAGGGCGTATGCGTTTTTTCCTGAATATATTCAGGAAAAAACGCATACGCCCTTTTTGGCCAAGTGCATCATTGTGGACGTTCTGCCTCTTTTCCTATGCTTTCAATGCAATTCCAGTCTACCTCCTGAAATCGGTTTCCTGCAATTCTGCCCCGCTTTCAAGTCCTCTTGGCAGCCTCACTTCAGTCTATTTTTGGACGATAGCTGTCATTTATAACTCTGCAGGTTTGTGAATTACAGTGCCCCTGAGCTCCTTTCTTCAACTCGCTTTCTTGTGACCTGGCCGCAACACCGCAGGATGGCTTCAGGCCCTAATCTGGTTCCGGCCCGGCATGCTGAGCCTTTGGTTAATTCCTCTTCCTGGTGGGAAATGAGAGTTAAATTTGCCCGTCCAGACACCTCCAGCTAGTCTCTCATTGGTTCTCGCTATTCCTGTTCATCTTCCGCAGAAATTGCAAACTGGGCCAAACAGGAGGTTAAAGGGACTGACTCTCCAAGTCGGGAGAGTGTTAGTAAAGCGTCTGGAATGTTGCACCCGAGTACCATGGTACGAAAACTGAGACATATTTGAACACGTCTCCCGTTCACATGGTTGATCATACTCTGGGTTCCACATGCATGTTTTAGCTGAAGGAAGAATACCTTAACCTGGAGAGTTGAGACCCGTGTAATGGGTACCATGCAATATGACTTCAAAGGGTCTTCATTTGCTCACCGAACCTCTCCAATCCTATCACTGCTGCGTTTATGCCCCTGTACACATGCTTGATTCTCTTTTGGAGACATAGCAATCCATAGGTTTTAAGATACTTACTAGTCAGGTACATTCTTAGGCGTTTAATATGGGGTGTTGAGTCCATTTCGTTGAGCAAGGAGTAGCTCTTGTCTATTCCATATTTGGCTTAAGGAACTTTATCTGTGCTCATTTCAATCTCTGGTTTTATGCAGCACCCCAACTCACCTTTCCCCTTAAGCAAGCATAAGTTGGTTTTCTAAATTTGAGACCCTGTTCTGTTTTGGAATGCAGTTCCTGTGTAGCCAAGTTTACATTCCGTGTATTAGTGATATCTTATGATGTTTCTTTTTCTGTGTGACTTATTTCAGTTAGAATCATCGTACCTGAATCCACTCATTATGCTGCTACGGGCCTGATGACATAGATTTCATTGCTGAGTGATACTCCATTGTACGTAAGTACCACAAGTTCTTTATCCATTTTTCACTTTCTGTGATATTGAACTTGTATGGTAAACGAGGTTCTTGTAAACGGAGGCGTCCCAAACTTTGGGGTGGCTGTGTCTTTTTCATTTTAATTTCCCTAAGCTATAGGACCATAAGTGGAAGTGCCCTAGGCTCTGTTGCTTTGTTTTTTAGATGTTTCAGGAAACACCATACACTTCTCCGGAGTGGTTGTTGGCAATTTACATCCCGCCCATCAGCATAACAAGGCTCCCAGTTCTCAATGTCCTGTTGCCTTTCTGGATTTTACACTTTTTTCAGATGGCCCTTTTGACCGGGGGGAAGTGAGACTTCATTGTAGTGCAGATTTCCTTTGCAAGCTTGCTTGGTTGGCCAAAAAGGGCGTATGCGTTTTTTCCTGAATATATTCAGGAAAAAACGCATACGCCCTTTTTGGCCAAGTGCATCATTGTGGACGTTCTGCCTCTTTTCCTATGCTTTCAATGCAATTCCAGTCTACCTCCTGAAATCGGTTTCCTGCAATTCTGCCCTGCTTTCAAGTCCTCTTGGCAGCCTTACTTCAGTGTATTTTTGGACGATAGCTGTCATTTATAACTCTGCAGGTTTGTGAATTACAGTGCCCCTGAGCTCCTTTCTTCAACACGCTTTCTGGTGACCTGGCCGCAACACCGCAGGATGGCTTCAGGCCCTAATCTGTTTCCGGCCCGGCATGCTGTGCCTTTGGTTAATTCCTCTTCCTGGTGGGAAATGAGAGTTAAATTTGCCCGTCCAGACACCTCCAGCTAGTCTCTCATTGGTTCTCGCTATTCCTGTTCATCTTCCGCAGAAATTGCAAACTGGGCCAAACAGGAGGTTAAAGGGACTGACTCTCCAAGTCGGGAGAGTGTTAGTAAAGCGTCTGGAATGTTGCACCCGAGTACCAGGGTACGAAAACTGAGACATATTTGAACACGTCTCCCAATCACATGGTTGATCATACTCTAGGTTCCACATGCATGTTTTAGCTGAAGGAATAATACCTTAAACCTGGGTAGTTGAAACCCGTGGAATGGGTACCATGCAATATGATTTCAAAGGGTCTTCATTTGCTCACGAACCTCTACAATCCTATCACTGCTGCGTTTATGCCCCTGTACACATGCTTGATTCTCTTTCGGAGACATAGCAATCTTTAGGTTTTAAGATACTTACTAGTCAGGTACATTCTTAGGCGTTTAATATGCGGTGTTGAGTCCATTTCGTTGAGCAAGGAGTAGCTCTTGTCTATTCCATATTTGGCTTAAGGAACTTTATCTGTGCTCATTTCAATCTCTGGTTTTATGCAGCACCCCAACTCACCTTTCCCCTTAAGCAAGCATAAGTTGGTTTTCTAAATTTGAGACCCTGTTCTGTTTTGGAATGCAGTTCATGTGTAGCCAAGTTTCCATTCCGTGTATTAGTGATATCTTATGATGTTTCTTTTTCTGTGTGACTTATTTCAGTTAGAATCATCATACCTGAATCCACTCATTGTGCTGCTAAGGGCCTGATGACACAGATTTCATTGCTGAGTGATATTGCTTTGTAAGTAAATACCACAACTTCTTTATCCATTTTTCACTTTCTGCGATGTTGAACTTGTACTGTAAACGAGGTTCTTGTAAACAGAGCTGATCCAAACTTTGGGGTGGCTGTGTCTTTTTGATTTTAATTTCCCTAAGCTATAGGACCATAAGTGGAAGTGCCCTAGGTTCTATTGCTTTGTTTTTAAGATGTTTCAGGAAACACCATACACTTCTCCGGAGTGGTTGTTGGCAATTTACATCCCGCCCTTCAGCATAACAAGGCTCCCAGTTCTCCATGGCCTGTCCTGCCTTTCTGGATTTTACACTTTTTTCAGATGGCCCTTTTGACCGGGGGGAAGTGAGACTTCATTGTAGTGCAGATTTCCTTTGCAAGCTTGCTTGGTTGGCCAAAAAGTGCGTATGCGTTTTTTCCTGAATATATTCAGGAAAAAACGCATACGCCCTTTTTGGCCAAGTGCATCATTGTGGACGTTCTGCCTCTTTTCCTATGCTTTCAATGCAATTCCAGTCTACCTCCTGAAATCGGTTTCCTGCAATTCTGCCCCGCTTTCAAGTCCTCTTGGCAGCCTCACTTCAGTCTATTTTTGGACGATAGCTGTCATTTATAACTCTGCAGGTTTGTGAATTACAGTGCCCCTGAGCTCCTTTCTTCAACTCGCTTTCTTGTGACCTGGCCGCAACACCGCAGGATGGCTTCAGGCCCTAATCTGGTTCCGGCCCGGCATGCTGAGCCTTTGGTTAATTCCTCTTCCTGGTGGGAAATGAGAGTTAAATTTGCCCGTCCAGACACCTCCAGCTAGTCTCTCATTGGTTCTCGCTATTCCTGTTCATCTTCCGCAGAAATTGCAAACTGGGCCAAACAGGAGGTTAAAGGGACTGACTCTCCAAGTCGGGAGAGTGTTAGTAAAGCGTCTGGAATGTTGCACCCGAGTACCATGGTACGAAAACTGAGACATATTTGAACACGTCTCCCGTTCACATGGTTGATCATACTCTGGGTTCCACATGCATGTTTTAGCTGAAGGAAGAATACCTTAACCTGGAGAGTTGAGACCCGTGTAATGGGTACCATGCAATATGACTTCAAAGGGTCTTCATTTGCTCACCGAACCTCTCCAATCCTATCACTGCTGCGTTTATGCCCCTGTACACATGCTTGATTCTCTTTTGGAGACATAGCAATCCATAGGTTTTAAGATACTTACTAGTCAGGTACATTCTTAGGCGTTTAATATGGGGTGTTGAGTCCATTTCGTTGAGCAAGGAGTAGCTCTTGTCTATTCCATATTTGGCTTAAGGAACTTTATCTGTGCTCATTTCAATCTCTGGTTTTATGCAGCACCCCAACTCACCTTTCCCCTTAAGCAAGCATAAGTTGGTTTTCTAAATTTGAGACCCTGTTCTGTTTTGGAATGCAGTTCCTGTGTAGCCAAGTTTACATTCCGTGTATTAGTGATATCTTATGATGTTTCTTTTTCTGTGTGACTTATTTCAGTTAGAATCATCGTACCTGAATCCACTCATTATGCTGCTACGGGCCTGATGACATAGATTTCATTGCTGAGTGATACTGCATTGTACGTAAGTACCACAAGTTCTTTATCCATTTTTCACTTTCTGTGATATTGAACTTGTACGGTAAACGAGGTTCTTGTAAACGGAGGCGTCCCAAACTTTGGGGTGGCTGTGTCTTTTTGATTTTAATTTCCCTAAGCTATAGGACCATAAGTGGAAGTGCCCTAGGCTCTGTTGCTTTGTTTTTTAGATGTTTCAGGAAACACCATACACTTCTCCCAAGTGTCTGTTGGCAATTTACATCCCGCCCATCAGCATAACAAGGCTCCCAGTTCTCAATGTCCTGTTGCCTTTCTGGATTTTACACTTTTTTCAGATGGCCCTTTTGACCGGGGGGAAGTGAGACTTCATTGTAGTGCAGATTTCCTTTGCAAGCTTGCTTGGTTGGCCAAAAAGGGCGTATGCGTTTTTTCCTGAATATATTCAGGAAAAAACGCATACGCCCTTTTTGGCCAAGTGCATCATTGTGGACGTTCTGCCTCTTTTCCTATGCTTTCAATGCAATTCCAGTCTACCTCCTGAAATCGGTTTCCTGCAATTCTGCCCTGCTTTCAAGTCCTCTTGGCAGCCTTACTTCAGTCTATTTTTGGAAGATAGCTGTCATTTATAACTCTGCAGGTTTGTGAATTACAGTGCCCCTGAGCTCCTTTCTTCAACACGCTTTCTGGTGACCTGGCCGCAACACCGCAGGATGGCTTCAGGCCCTAATCTGTTTCCGGCCCGGCATGCTGTGCCTTTGGTTATTTCCTCTTCCTGGTGGGAAATGAGAGTTAAATTTGCCCGTCCAGACACCTCCAGCTAGTCTCTCATTGGTTCTCGCTATTCCTGTTCATCTTCCGCAGAAATTGCAAACTGGGCCAAACAGGAGGTTAAAGGGACTGACTCTCCAAGTCGGGAGAGTGTTAGTAAAGCGTCTGGAATGTTGCACCCGAGTACCAGGGTACGAAAACTGAGACATATTTGAACACGTCTCCCAATCACATGGTTGATCATACTCTAGGTTCCACATGCATGTTTTAGCTGAAGGAATAATACCTTAAACCTGGGTAGTTGAAACCCGTGGAATGGGTACCATGCAATATGACTTCAAAGGGTCTTCATTTGCTCACGAACCTCTACAATCCTATCACTGCTGCGTTTATGCCCCTGTACACATGCTTGATTCTCTTTCGGAGACATAGCAATCTATAGGTTTTAAGATACTTACTAGTCAGGTACATTCTTAGGCGTTTAATATGCGGTGTTGAGTCCATTTCGTTGAGCAAGGAGTAGCTCTTGTCTATTCCATATTTGGCTTAAGGAACTTTATCTGTGCTCATTTCAATCTCTGGTTTTATGCAGCACCCCAACTCACCTTTCCCCTTAAGCAAGCATAAGTTGGTTTTCTAAATTTGAGACCCTATTCTGTTTTGGAATGCAGTTCCTGTGTAGCCAAGTTTACATTCCGTGTATTAGTGATATCTTATGATGTTTCTTTTTCTGTGTGACTTATTTCAGTTAGAATCATCATACCTGGGTAGTTGAAACCCGTGGAATGGGTACCATGCAATATGACTTCAAAGGGTCTTCATTTGCTCACGAACCTCTACAATCCTATCACTGCTGCGTTTATGCCCCTGTACACATGCTTGATTCTCTTTCGGAGACATAGCAATCTATAGGTTTTAAGATACTTACTAGTCAGGTACATTCTTAGGCGTTTAATATGCGGTGTTGAGTCCATTTCGTTGAGCAAGGAGTAGCTCTTGTCTATTCCATATTTGGCTTAAGGAACTTTATCTGTGCTCATTTCAATCTCTGGTTTTATGCAGCACCCCAACTCACCTTTCCCCTTAAGCAAGCGTAAGTTGGTTTTCTAAATTTGAGACCCTGTTCTGTTTTGGAATGCAGTTCCTGTGTAGCCAAGTTTACATTCCGTGTATTAGTGATATCTTATGATGTTTCATTTTCTGTGTGACTTATTTCAGTTAGAATCATCATACCTGAATCCACTCATTGTGCTGCTAAGGGCCTGATGACACAGATTTCATTGCTGAGTGATATTGCTTTGTAAGTAAATACCACAACTTCTTTATCCATTTTTCACTTTCTGCGATGTTGAACTTGTACTGTAAACGAGGTTCTTGTAAACAGAGCCGATCCAAACTTTGGGGTGGCTGTGTCTTTTTGATTTTAATTTCCCTAAGCTATAGGACCATAAGTGGAAGTGCCCTAGGTTCTATTGCTTTGTTTTTTAGATGTTTCAGGAAACACCATACACTTCTCCGGAGTGGTTGTTGGCAATTTACATCCCGCCCTTCAGCATAACAAGGCTCCCAGTTCTCCATGGCCTGTCCTGCCTTTCTGGATTTTACACTTTTTTCAGATGGCCCTTTTGACCGGGGGGAAGTGAGACTTCATTGTAGTGCAGATTTCCTTTGCAAGCTTGCTTGGTTGGCCAAAAAGTGCGTATGCGTTTTTTCCTGAATATATTCAGGAAAAAACGCATACGCCCTTTTTGGCCAAGTGCATCATTGTGGACGTTCTGCCTCTTTTCCTATGCTTTCAATGCAATTCCAGTCTACCTCCTGAAATCGGTTTCCTGCAATTCTGCCCCGCTTTCAAGTCCTCTTGGCAGCCTTACTTCAGTCTATTTTTGGACGATAGCTGTCATTTATAACTCTGCAGGTTTGTGAATTACAGTGCCCCTGAGCTCCTTTCTTCAACTCGTTTTCTTTTGAGCTGGCCGCAACACCGCAGGATGGCTTCAGGCCCTAATCTGGTTCCGGTACGGCACGCTGAGCCTTTGGTTATTTCCTCTTCCTGGTGGGAAATGAGAGTTAAATTTGCCCGTCCAGACACCTCCAGCTAGCCTCTCATTGGTTCTCGCTATTCCTGTTCATCTTCCGCAGAAATTGCAAACTGGGCCAAACAGGAGGTTAAAGGGACTGACTCTCCAAGTGGGGAGAGTGTTAGTAAAGCGTCTGGAATGTTGCACCCGAGTACCAGGGGAGGAAAACTGAAACATATTTGAACACGTCTCCCGTTCACATGGTTGATCATACTCTGTGTTCCACATGCATGTTTTAGCTGAAGGAAGAATACCTTAACCTGGAGAGTTGAGACCCGTGTAATGGGTACCATGCAATATGACTTCAAAGGGTCTTCATTTGCTCACCGAACCTCTCCAATCCTATCACTGCTGCGTTTATGCCCCTGTACACACGCTTGATTCTCTTTTGGAGACATAGCAATCCATAGGTTTTAAGATACTTACTAGTCAGGTACATTCTTAGGCGTTTAATATGGGGTGTTGAGTCCATTTCGTTGAGCAAGGAGTAGCTCTTGTCTATTCCATATTTGGCTTAAGGAACTTTATCTGTGCTCATTTCAATCTCTGGTTTTATGCAGCACCCCAACTCACCTTTCCCCTTAAGCAAGCATAAGTTGGTTTTCTAAATTTGAGACCCTGTTCTGTTTTGGAATGCAGTTCCTGTGTAGCCAAGTTTACATTCCGTGTATTAGTGATATCTTATGATGTTTCTTTTTCTGTGTGACTTATTTCAGTTAGAATCATCGTACCTGAATCCACTCATTATGCTGCTACGGGCCTGATGACATAGATTTCATTGCTGAGTGATACTGCATTGTACGTAAGTACCACAAGTTCTTTATCCATTTTTCACTTTCTGTGATATTGAACTTGTACGGTAAACGACGTTCTTGTAAACGGAGGCATCCCAAACTTTGGGGTGGCTGTGTCTTTTTGATTTTAATTTCCCTAAGCTATAGGACCATAAGTGGAAGTGCCCTAGGCTCTGTTGCTTTGTTTTTTAGATGTTTCAGGAAACACCATACACTTCTCCGGAGTGGTTGTTGGCAATTTACATCCCGCCCATCAGCATAACAAGGCTCCCAGTTCTCAATGTCCTGTTGCCTTTCTGGATTTTACACTTTTTTCAGATGGCCCTTTTGACCGGGGGGAAGTGAGACTTCATTGTAGTGCAGATTTCCTTTGCAAGCTTGCTTGGTTGGCCAAAAAGGGCGTATGCGTTTTTTCCTGAATATATTCAGGAAAAAACGCATACGCCCTTTTTGGCCAAGTGCATCATTGTGGACGTTCTGCCTCTTTTCCTATGCTTTCAATGCAATTCCAGTCTACCTCCTGAAATCGGTTTCCTGCAATTCTGCCCCGCTTTCAAGTCCTCTTGGCAGCCTTACTTCAGTCTATTTTTGGACGATAGCTGTCATTTATAACTCTGCAGGTTTGTGAATTACAGTGCCCCTGAGCTCCTTTCTTCAACTCGCTTTCTTTTGAGCTGGCCGCAACACCGCAGGATGGCTTCAGGCCCTAATCTGGTTCTGGCACGGCACGCTGAGCCTTTGGTTATTTCCTCTTCCTGGTGGGAAATGAGAGTTAAATTTGCCCGTCCAGACACCTGCAGCTAGCCTCTCATTGGTTCTCGCTATTCCTGTTCATCTTCCACAGAAATTGCAAACTGGGCCAAACAGGAGGTTAAAGGGACTGACTCTCCAAGTCGGGAGAGTGTTAGTAAAGCGTCTGGAATGTTGCACCCGAGTACCAGGGTACAAAAACTGAGACATATTTGAACACGTCTCCCAATCACATGGTTGATCATACTCTAGGTTCCACATGCATGTTTTAGCTGAAGGAATAATACCTTAAACCTGGGTAGTTGAAACCCGTGGAATGGGTACCATGCAATATGACTTCAAAGGGTCTTCATTTGCTCACGAACCTCTACAATCCTATCACTGCTGCGTTTATGCCCCTGTACACATGCTTGATTCTCTTTCGGAGACATAGCAATCTATAGGTTTTAAGATACTTACTAGTCAGGTACATTCTTAGGCGTTTAATATGCGGTGTTGAGTCCATATCGTTGAGCAAGGAGTAGCTCTTGTCTATTACATATTTGGCTTAAGGAACTTTATCTGTGCTCATTTCAATCTCTGGTTTTATGCAGCACCCCAACTCACCTTTACCCTTAAGCAAGCATAAGTTGGTTTTCTAAATTTGAGACCCTGTTCTGTTTTGGAATGCAGTTCCTGTGTAACCAAGTTTACATTCCGTGTATTAGTGATATCTTATGATGTTTCTTTTTCTGTGTGACTTATTTCAGTTAGAATCATCATACCTGAATCCACTCATTGTGCTGCTAAGGGCCTGATGACACAGATTTCATTGCTGAGTGATATTGCTTTGTAAGTAAATACCACAACTTCTTTATCCATTTTTCACTTTCTGCGATGTTGAACTTGTACTGTAAACGAGGTTCTTGTAAACAGAGCCGTTCCAAACTTTGGGGTGGCTGTGTCTTTTTGATTTTAATTTCCCTAAGCTATAGGACCATAAGTGGAAGTGCCCTAGGCTCTGTTGCTTTGTTTTTTAGTTGTTTCAAGAAACACCATACACTTCTCCCAAGTGGTTCTTGGCAATTTACATCCCGCCCATCAGCATAACAAGGCTCCCAGTTCTCCATGGCCTGTCCTGCCTTTCTGGATTTTACACTTTTTTCAGATGGCCCTTTTGACCGGGGGGAAGTGAGACTTCATTGTAGTGCAGATTTCCTTTGCAAGCTTGCTTGGTTGGCCAAAAAGGACGTATGCGTTTTTTCCTGAATATATTCAGGAAAAAACGCATACGCCCTTTTTGGCCAAGTGCATCATTGTGGACGTTCTGCCTCTTTTCCTATGCTTTCAATGCAATTCCAGTCTACCTCCTGAAATCGGTTTCCTGCAATTCTGCCCCGCTTTCAAGTCCTCTTGGCAGCCTTACTTCAGTCTATTTTTGGACGATAGCTGTCATTTATAACTCTGCAGGTTTGTGAATTACAGTGCCCCTGAGCTCCTTTCTTCAACTCGCTTTCTTGTGACGTGGCCGCAACACCGCAGGATGCCTTCAGGCCCTAATCTGGTTCTGGCACGGCATGGTGAGCCTTTGGTTATTTCCTCTTCCTGGTGGGAAATGAGAGTTAAATTTGCCCGTCCAGACACCTCCAGCTAGCCTCTCATTGGTTCTCGCTATTCCTGTTCATCTTCCGCAGAAATTGCAAACTGGGCCAAACAGGAGGTTAAAGGGACTGACTCTCCAAGTCGGGAGAGTGTTAGGAAAGCGTCTGGAATGTTGCACCCGAGTACCAGGGGAGGAAAACTGAAACATATTTGAACACGTCTCCCGTTCACATGGTTGATCATACTCTGTGTTCCACATGCATGTTTTAGCTGAAGGAAGAATACCTTAACCTGGAGAGTTGAGACCCGTGTAATGGGTACCATGCAATATGACTTCAAAGGGTCTTCATTTGCTCACCGAACCTCTCCAATCCTATCACTGCTGCGTTTATGCCCCTGTACACACGCTTGATTCTCTTTTGGAGACATAGCAATCCATAGGTTTTAAGATACTTACTAGTCAGGTACATTCTTAGGCGTTTAATATGGGGTGTTGAGTCCATTTCGTTGAGCAAGGAGTAGCTCTTGTCTATTCCATATTTGGCTTAAGGAACTTTATCTGTGCTCATTTCAATCTCTGGTTTTATGCAGCACCCCAACTCACCTTTCCCCTTAAGCAAGCATAAGTTGGTTTTCTAAATTTGAGACCCTGTTCTGTTTTGGAATGCAGTTCCTGTGTAGCCAAGTTTACATTCCGTGTATTAGTGATATCTTATGATGTTTCTTTTTCTGTGTGACTTATTTCAGTTAGAATCATCGTACCTGAATCCACTCATTATGCTGCTACGGGCCTGATGACATAGATTTCATTGCTGAGTGATACTGCATTGTACGTAAGTACCACAAGTTCTTTATCCATTTTTCACTTTCTGTGATATTGAACTTGTACGGTAAACGACGTTCTTGTAAACGGAGGCATCCCAAACTTTGGGGTGGCTGTGTCTTTTTGATTTTAATTTCCCTAAGCTATAGGACCATAAGTGGAAGTGCCCTAGGCTCTGTTGCTTTGTTTTTTAGATGTTTCAGGAAACACCATACACTTCTCCGGAGTGGTTGTTGGCAATTTACATCCCGCCCATCAGCATAACAAGGCTCCCAGTTCTCAATGTCCTGTTGCCTTTCTGGATTTTACACTTTTTTCAGATGGCCCTTTTGACCGGGGGGAAGTGAGACTTCATTGTAGTGCAGATTTCCTTTGCAAGCTTGCTTGGTTGGCCAAAAAGGGCGTATGCGTTTTTTCCTGAATATATTCAGGAAAAAACGCATACGCCCTTTTTGGCCAAGTGCATCATTGTGGACGTTCTGCCTCTTTTCCTATGCTTTCAATGCAATTCCAGTCTACCTCCTGAAATCGGTTTCCTGCAATTCTGCCCCGCTTTCAAGTCCTCTTGGCAGCCTTACTTCAGTCTATTTTTGGACGATAGCTGTCATTTATAACTCTGCAGGTTTGTGAATTACAGTGCCCCTGAGCTCCTTTCTTCAACTCGCTTTCTTTTGAGCTGGCCGCAACACCGCAGGATGGCTTCAGGCCCTAATCTGGTTCTGGCACGGCACGCTGAGCCTTTGGTTATTTCCTCTTCCTGGTGGGAAATGAGAGTTAAATTTGCCCGTCCAGACACCTGCAGCTAGCCTCTCATTGGTTCTCGCTATTCCTGTTCATCTTCCACAGAAATTGCAAACTGGGCCAAACAGGAGGTTAAAGGGACTGACTCTCCAAGTCGGGAGAGTGTTAGTAAAGCGTCTGGAATGTTGCACCCGAGTACCAGGGTACAAAAACTGAGACATATTTGAACACGTCTCCCAATCACATGGTTGATCATACTCTAGGTTCCACATGCATGTTTTAGCTGAAGGAATAATACCTTAAACCTGGGTAGTTGAAACCCGTGGAATGGGTACCATGCAATATGACTTCAAAGGGTCTTCATTTGCTCACGAACCTCTACAATCCTATCACTGCTGCGTTTATGCCCCTGTACACATGCTTGATTCTCTTTTGGAGACATAGCAATCTATAGGTTTTAAGATACTTACTAGTCAGGTACATTCTTAGGCGTTTAATATGCGGTGTTGAGTCCATATCGTTGAGCAAGGAGTAGCTCTTGTCTATTACATATTTGGCTTAAGGAACTTTATCTGTGCTCATTTCAATCTCTGGTTTTATGCAGCACCCCAACTCACCTTTCCCCTTAAGCAAGCATAAGTTGGTTTTCTAAATTTGAGACCCTGTTCTGTTTTGGAATGCAGTTCCTGTGTAACCAAGTTTACATTCCGTGTATTAGTGATATCTTATGATGTTTCTTTTTCTGTGTGACTTATTTCAGTTAGAATCATCATACCTGAATCCACTCATTGTGCTGCTAAGGGCCTGATGACACAGATTTCATTGCTGAGTGATATTGCTTTGTAAGTAAATACCACAACTTCTTTATCCATTTTTCACTTTCTGCGATGTTGAACTTGTACTGTAAACGAGGTTCTTGTAAACAGAGCCGTTCCAAACTTTGGGGTGGCTGTGTCTTTTTGATTTTAATTTCCCTAAGCTATAGGACCATAAGTGGAAGTGCCCTAGGCTCTGTTGCTTTGTTTTTTAGTTGTTTCAAGAAACACCATACACTTCTCCCAAGTGGTTCTTGGCAATTTACATCCCGCCCATCAGCATAACAAGGCTCCCAGTTCTCCATGGCCTGTCCTGCCTTTCTGGATTTTACACTTTTTTCAGATGGCCCTTTTGACCGGGGGGAAGTGAGACTTCATTGTAGTGCAGATTTCCTTTGCAAGCTTGCTTGGTTGGCCAAAAAGGGCGTATGCGTTTTTTCCTGAATATATTCAGGAAAAAACGCATACGCCCTTTTTGGCCAAGTGCATCATTGTGGACGTTCTGCCTCTTTTCCTATGCTTTCAATGCAATTCCAGTCTACCTCCTGAAATCGGTTTCCTGCAATTCTGCCCCGCTTTCAAGTCCTCTTGGCAGCCTTACTTCAGTCTATTTTTGGACGATAGCTGTCATTTATAACTCTGCAGGTTTGTGAATTACAGTGCCCCTGAGCTCCTTTCTTCAACTCGCTTTCTTGTGACCTGGCCGCAACACCGCAGGATGGCTTCAGGCCCTAATCTGGTTCCGGCCCGGCATGCTGAGCCTTTGGTTAATTCCTCTTCCTGGTGGGAAATGAGAGTTAAATTTGCCCGTCCAGACACCTCCAGCTAGCCTCTCATTGGTTCTCGCTATTCCTGTTCATCTTCCGCAGAAATTGCAAACTGGGCCAAACAGGAGGTTAAAGGGACTGACTCTCCAAGTCGGGAGAGTGTTAGTAAAGCGTCTGGAATGTTGCACCCGAGTACCAGGGTACGAAAACTGGGACATATTTGAACACGTCTCCCAATCACATGGTTGATCATACTCTAGGTTCCACATGCATGTTTTAGCTGAAGGAAGAATACCTAAAACCTGGGTAGTTGAAACCCGTGGAATGGGTACCATGCAATATGACTTCAAAGGGTCTTCATTTGCTCACGAACCTCTCCAATCCTATCACTGCTGCATTTATGCCCCTGTACACATGCTTGATTCTCTTTCGGAGACATAGCAATCCATAGGTTTTAAGATACTTACTAGTCAGGTACATTCTTAGGCGTTTAATATGCGGTGTTGAGTCCATTTCGTTGAGCAAGGAGTAGCTCTTGTCTATTCCATATTTGGCTTAAGGAACTTTATCTGTGCTCATTTCAATCTCTGGTTTTATGCAGCACCCCAACTCACCTTTCCCCTTAAGCAAGCATAAGTTGGTTTTCTAAATTTGAGACCCTGTTCTGTTCTGTAATTCAGTTCCTGTGTAGCCAAGTTTACATTCCGTGTATTAGTGATATCTTATGATGTTTCTTTTTCTGTGTGACTTATTTCAGTTAGAATCATCGTACCTGAATCCACTCATTATGCTGCTACGGGCCTGATGACATAGATTTCATTGCTGAGTGATACTGCATTGTACGTAAGTACCACAAGTTCTTTATCCATTTTTCACTTTCTGTGATATTGAACTTGTACAGTAAACGAGTTTCTTGTAAACGGAGGCGTCCCAAACTTTGGGGTGGCTGTGTCTTTTTGATTTTAATTTCCCTAAACTATAGGACCATAAGTGACAGTGCCCTAGGCTCTGTTGCTTTGTTTTTTAGATGTTTCAGGAAACACCATACACTTCTCCCAAGTGTCTGTTGGCAATTTACATCCCGCCCATCAGCATAACAAGGCTCCCAGTTGTCCATGGCCTGTCCTGCCTTTCTGGATTTTACACTTTTTTCAGATGGCCCTTTTGACCGGGGGGAAGTGAGACTTCATTGTAGTGCAGATTTCCTTTGCAAGCTTGCTTGGTTGGCCAAAAAGGGCGTATGCGTTTTTTCCTGAATATATTCAGGAAAAAACGCATACGCCCTTTTTGGCCAAGTGCATCATTGTGGACGTTCTGCCTCTTTTCCTATGCTTTCAATGCAATTCCAGTCTACCTCCTGAAATCGGTTTCCTGCAATTCTGCCCCGCTTTCAAGTCCTCTTGGCAGCCTTACTTCATTATATTTTTGGACGATAGCTGTCATTTATAACTCTGCAGGTTTGTGAATTACAGTGCCCCTGAGCTCCTTTCTTCAACTCGCTTTCTTGTGACCTGGCCGCAACACCGCAGGATGTCTTCAGGCCCTAATCTGGTTCTGGCACGGCACGCTGAGCCTTTGGTTAATTCCTCTTCCTGGTGGGAAATGAGAGTTAAATTTGCCCATCCAGACACCTCCAGCTAGTCTCTCATTGGTTCTCGCTATTCCTGTTCATCTTCCACAGAAATTGCAAACTGGGCCAAACAGGAGGTTAAAGGGACTGACTCTCCAAGTGGGGAGAGTGTTAGTAAAGCGTCTGGAATGTTGCACCCGAGTACCAGGGTACGAAAACTGAGACATATTTGAACACGTCTCCCGATCACATGGTTCATCATACTCTGGGTTCCACATGCATGTTTTAGCTGAAGGAAGAATACCTAAAACCTGGGTAGTTGAAACCCGTGGAATGGGTACCATGCAATATGACTTCAAAGGGTCTTCATTTGCTCACCGAACCTCTCCAATCCTATCACTGCTGCGTTTATGCCCCTGTACACATGCTTGATTCTCTTTCGGAGACATAGCAATCCATAGGTTTTAAGATACTTACTAGTCAGGTACATTCTTAGGCGTTTAATATGCGGTGTTGAGTCCATTTCGTTGAGCAAGGAGTAGCTCTTGTCTATTCCATATTTGGCTTAAGGAACTTTATCTGTGCTCATTTCAATCTCTGGTTTTATGCAGCACCCCAACTCACCTTTCCCCTTAAGCAAGCATAAGTTGGTTTTCTAAATTTGAGACCCTGTTCTGTTCTGTAATTCAGTTCCTGTGTAGCCAAGATTACATTCCGTGTATTACTGATATCTTATGATGTTTCTTTTTCTGTGTGACTTATTTCAGTTAGAATCATCATACCTGAATCCACTCATTGTGCTGCTAAGGGCCTGATGACATAGATTTCATTGCTGAGTGATATTGCTTTGTAAGTAAATACCACAACTTCTTTATCCATTTTTCACTTTCTGCGATGTTGAACTTGTACTGTAAACGAGGTTCTTGTAAACAGAGGCGTCCCAAACTTTGGGGTGGCTGTGTCTTTTTGATTTTAATTTCCCTAAGCTATAGGACCATAAGTGGCAGTGCCCTAGGCTCTGTTGCTTTGTTTTTTAGATGTTTCAGGAAACACCATACACTTCTCCTGAGTGTCTGTTGGTAATTTACATCCCGCCCATCAGCATAACAAGGCTCCCAGTTCTCCATGGCCTGTCCTGCCTTTCTGGATTTTACACTTTTTTCAGATGGCCCTTTTGACCGGGGGGAAGTGAGACTTCATTGTAGTGCAGATTTCCTTTGCAAGCTTGCTTGGTTGGCCAAAAAGGGCGTATGCGTTTTTTCCTGAATATATTCAGGAAAAAATGCATACGCCCTTTTTGGCCAAGTGCATCATTGTGAACGTTCTGGCTCTTTTCCTATGCTTTCAATGCAATTCCAGTCTACCTCCTGAAATCGGTTTCCTGCAATTCTGCCCCACTTTCAAGTCCTCTTGGCAGCCTTACTTCAGTCTATTTTTGGACGATAGCTGTCATTTATAACTCTGCAGGTTTGTGAATTACAGTGCCCCTGAGCTCCTTTCTTCAACTCGCTTTCTTGTGAGCTGGCCGCAACACCGCAGGATGGCTTCAGGCCCTAATCTGGTTCCGGCACGGCACGCTGAGCCTTTGGTTAATTCCTCTTCCTGGTGGGAAATGAGAGTTAAATTTGCCCGTCCAGACACCTCCAGCTAGTCTCTCATTGGTTCTCGCTATTCCTGTTCATCTTCCGCAGAAATTGCAAACTGGGCCAAACAGGAGGTTAAAGGCGCTGACTCTCCAAGTGGGGAGAGTGTTAGTAAAGCGTCTGGAATGTTGCACCCGAGTACCAGGGGAGGAAAACTGAGACATATTTGAACACGTCTCCCGTTCACATGGTTGATCATACTTGGGTTCCACATGCATGTTTTAGCTGAAGGAAGAATACCTTAAACCTGGAGAGTTAAGACCCGTGTAATGGGTACCATGCAATATGACTTCAAAGGGTCTTCATTTGCTCACCGAACCTCTCCAATCCTATCACTGCTGCGTTTATGCCCCTGTACACATGCTTGATTCTCTTTCGGAGACATAGCAATCCATAGGTTTTAAGATACTTACTAGTCAGGTACATTCTTAGGCGTTTAATATGCGGTGTTGAGTCCATTTCGTTGAGCAAGGAGTAGCTCTTGTCTATTCCATATTTGGCTTAAGGAACTTTGTCTGTGCTCATTTCAATCTCTGGTTTTATGCAGCACCCCAACTCACCTTTCCCCTTAAGCAAGCATAAGTTGGTTTTCTAAATTTGAGACCCTGTTCTGTTCTGTAATTCAGTTCCTGTGTAGCCAAGTTTCCATTCCGTGTATTACTGATATCTTATGATGTTTCTTTTTCTGTGTGACTTATTTCAGTTAGAATCATCATACCTGAATCCACTCATTGTGCTGCTAAGGGCCTGATGACATAGATTTCATTGCTGAGTGATATTGCTTTGTAAGTGAATACCACAACTTCTTTATCCATTTTTCACTTTCTGCGATGTTGAACTTGTACTGTAAACGAGGTTCTTGTAAACAGAGCCGTTCCAAACTTTGGGGTGGCTGTGTCTTTTTCATTTTAATTTCCCTAAGCTATAGGACCATAAGTGGAAGTGCCCTAGGCTCTGTTGCTTTGTTTTTTAGATGTTTCAGGAAACACCATACACTTCTCCCAAGTGGTTCTTGGCAATTTACATCCCGCCCATCAGCATAACAAGGCTCCCAGTTCTCCATGGCCTGTCCTGCCTTTCTGGATTTTACACTTTTTTCAGATGGCCCTTTTGACCGGGGGGAAGTGAGACTTCATTGTAGTGCAGATTTCCTTTGCAAGCTTGCTTGGTTGGCCAAAAAGTGCGTATGCGTTTTTCCCTGAATATATTCAGGAAAAAACGCATACGCCCTTTTTGGCCAAGTGCATCATTGTGGACGTTCTGCCTCTTTTCCTATGCTTTCAATGCAATTCCAGTCTACCTCCTGAAATCGGTTTCCTGCAATTCTGCCCCGCTTTCAAGTCCTCTTGGCAGCCTTACTTCAGTCTATTTTTGGACGATAGCTGTCATTTATAACTCTGCAGGTTTGTGAATTACAGTGCCCCTGAGCTCCTTTCTTCAACTCGCTTTCTTGTGACCTGGCCGCAACACCGCAGGATGGCTTCAGGCCCTAATCTGGTTCCGGCCTGGCACGCTGAGCCTTTGGTTAATTCCTCTTCCTGGTGGGAAATGAGAGTTAAATTTGCCCGTCCAGACACCTCCAGCTAGCCTCTCATTGGTTCTCGCTATTCCTGTTCATCTTCCGCAGAAATTGCAAACTGGGCCAAACAGGAGGTTAAAGGGACTGACTCTCCAAGTGGGGAGAGTGTTAGTAAAGCGTCTGGAATGTTGCACCCGAGTACCAGGGTACGAAAACTGAGACATATTTGAACACGTCTCCCGATCACATGGTTGATCATACTCTAGGTTCCACATGCATGTTTTAGCTGAAGGAAGAATACCTTAAACCTGGGTAGTTGAAACCCGTGGAATGGGTACCATGCAATATGACTTCAAAGGGTCTTCATTTGCTCACGAACCTCTCCAATCCTATCACTGCTGCGTTTATGCCCCTGTACACATGCTTGATTCTCTTTCGGAGACATAGCAATCCATAGGTTTTAAGATACTTACTAGTCAGGTACATTCTTAGGCGTTTAATATGCGGTGTTGAGTCCATTTCGTTGAGCAAGGAGTAGCTCTTGTCTATTCCATATTTGGCTTAAGGAACTTTATCTGTGCTCATTTCAATCTCTGGTTTTATGCAGCACCCCAACTCACCTTTCCCCTTAAGCAAGCATAAGTTGGTTTTCTAAATTTGAGACCCTGTTCTGTTCTGTAATTCAGTTCCTGTGTAGCCAAGATTACATTCCGTGTATTACTGATATCTTATGATGTTTCTTTTTCTGTGTGACTTATTTCAGTTAGAATCATCATACCTGAATCCACTCATTGTGCTGCTAAGGGCCTGATGACATAGATTTCATTGTTGAGTGATATTGCTTTGTAAGTAAATACCACAACTTCTTTATCCATTTTTCACTTTCTGCGATGTTGAACTTGTACTGTAAACGAGGTTCTTGTAAACAGAGGCGTCCCAAACTTTGGGGTGGCTGTGTCTTTTTGATTTTAATTTCCCTAAGCTATAGGACCATAAGTGGCAGTGCCCTAGGCTCTGTTGCTTTGTTTTTTAGATGTTTCAGGAAACACCATACACTTCTCCTGAGTGTCTGTTGGTAATTTACATCCCGCCCATCAGCATAACAAGGCTCCCAGTTCTCCATGGCCTGTCCTGCCTTTCTGGATTTTACACTTTTTTCAGATGGCCCTTTTGACCGGGGGGAAGTGAGACTTCATTGTAGTGCAGATTTCCTTTGCAAGATTGCTTGGTTGGCCAAAAAGGGCGTATGCGTTTTTTCCTGAATATATTCAGGAAAAAATGCATACGCCCTTTTTGGCCAAGTGCATCATTGTGGACGTTCTGGCTCTTTTCCTATGCTTTCAATGCAATTCCAGTCTACCTCCTGAAATCGGTTTCCTGCAATTCTGCCCCACTTTCAAGTCCTCTTGGCAGCCTTACTTCAGTCTATTTTTGGACGATAGCTGTCATTTATAACTCTGCAGGTTTGTGAATTACAGTGCCCCTGAGCTCCTTTCTTCAACTCGCTTTCTTGTGAGCTGGCCGCAACACCGCAGGATGGCTTCAGGCCCTAATCTGGTTCCGGCACGGCACGCTGAGCCTTTGGTTATTTCCTCTTCCTGGTGGGAAATGAGAGTTAAATTTGCCCGTCCAGACACCTCCAGCTAGTCTCTCATTGGTTCTCGCTATTCCTGTTCATCTTCCGCAGAAATTGCAAACTGGGCCAAACAGGAGGTTAAAGGCGCTGACTCTCCAAGTGGGGAGAGTGTTAGTAAAGCGTCTGGAATGTTGCACCCGAGTACCAGGGGAGGAAAACTGAGACATATTTGAACACGTCTCCCGATCACATGGTTGATCATACTTGGGTTCCACATGCATGTTTTAGCTGAAGGAAGAATACCTTAAACCTGGAGAGTTAAGACCCGTGTAATGGGTACCATGCAATATGACTTCAAAGGGTCTTCATTTGCTCACGAACCTCTCCAATCCTATCACTGCTGCATTTATGCCCCTGTACACATGCTTGATTCTCTTTCGGAGACATAGCAATCCATAGGTTTTAAGATACTTACTAGTCAGGTACATTCTTAGGCGTTTAATATGCGGTGTTGAGTCCATTTCGTTGAGCAAGGAGTAGCTCTTGTCTATTCCATATTTGGCTTAAGGAAGTTTATCTGTGCTCATTTCAATCTCTGGTTTTATGCAGCACCCCAACTCACCTTTCCCCTTAAGCAAGCATAAGTTGGTTTTCTAAATTTGAGACCCTGTTCTGTTCTGTAATTCAGTTCCTGTGTAGCCAAGTTTACATTCCGTGTATTACTGATATCTTATGATGTTTCTTTTTCTGTGTGACTTATTTCAGTTAGAATCATCATACCTGAATCCACTCATTGTGCTGCTAAGGGCCTGATGACATAGATTTCATTGCTGAGTGATATTGCTTTGTAAGTAAATACCACAACTTCTTTATCCATTTTTCACTTTCTGTGATATTGAACTTGTACGGTAAACGAGGTTCTTGTAAACAGAGGCGCCCCAAACATTGGGGTGGCTGTGTCTTTTTGATTTTAATTTCCCTAAGCTATAGGACCATAAGTGGCAGTGCCCTAGGCTCTGTTGCTTTGTTTTTTAGATGTTTCAGGAAACACCATACACTTCTCCTGAGTGTCTGTTGGTAATTTACATCCCGCCCATCAGCATAACAAGGCTCCCAGTTCTCCATGGCCTGTCCTGCCTTTCTGGATTTTACACTTTTTTCAGATGGCCCTTTTGACCGGGGGGAAGTGAGACTTCATTGTAGTGCAGATTTCCTTTGCAAGCTTGCTTGGTTGGCCAAAAAGGGCGTATGCGTTTTTTCCTGAATATATTCAGGAAAAAACGCATACGCCCTTTTTGGCCAAGTGCATCATTGTGGACGTTCTGCCTCTTTTCCTATGCTTTCAATGCAATTCCAGTCTACCTCCTGAAATTGGTTTCCTGCAATTCTGCCCCGCTTTCAAGTCCTCTTGGCAGCCTTACTTCAGTCTATTTTTGGACGATAGCTGTCATTTATAACTCTGCAGGTTTGTGAATTACAGTGCCCCTGAGCTCCTTTCTTCAACTCGCTTTCTTTTGAGCTGGCCGCAACACCGCAGGATGGCTTCAGGCCCTAATCTGGTTCCGGCACGGCACGCTGAGCCTTTGGTTAATTCCTCTTCCTGGTGGGAAATGAGAGTTAAATTTGCCCATCCAGACACCTCCAGCTAGTCTCTCATTTGTTCTCGCTATTCCTGTTCATCTTCCACAGAAATTGCAAACTGGGCCAAACAGGAGGTTAAAGGGACTGACTCTCCAAGTGGGGAGAGTGTTAGTAAAGCGTCTGGAATGTTGCACCCGAGTACCAGGGTACGAAAACTGAGACATATTTGAACACGTCTCCCGATCACATGGTTGATCATACTCTAGGTTCCACATGCATGTTTTAGCTGAAGGAAGAATACCTTAAAACTGGGTAGTTGAAACCCGTGGAATGGGTACCATGCAATATGACTTCAAAGGGTCTTCATTTGCTCACGAACCTCTCCAATCCTATCACTGCTGCGTTTATGCCCTTGTACACATGCTTGATTCTCTTTCGGAGACATAGCAATCCATAGGTTTTAAGATACTTACTAGTCAGGTACATTCTTAGGCGTTTAATATGCGGTGTTGAGTCCATTTCGTTGAGCAAGGAGTAGCTCTTGTCTATTCCATATTTGGCTTAAGGAACTTTATCTGTGCTCATTTCAATCTCTGGTTTTATGCAGCACCCCAACTCACCTTTCCCCTTAAGCAAGCATAAGTTGGTTTTCTAAATTTGAGACCCTGTTCTGTTCTGTAATTCAGTTCCTGTGTAGCCAAGTTTACATTCCGTGTATTACTGATATCTTATGATGTTTCTTTTTCTGTGTGACTTATTTCAGTTAGAATCATCATACCTGAATCCACTCATTGTGCTGCTAAGGGCCTGATGACATAGATTTCATTGCTGAGTGATATTGCTTTGTAAGTAAATACCACAACTTCTTTATCCATTTTTCACTTTCTGCGATGTTGAACTTGTACTGTAAACGAGGTTCTTGTAAACAGAGGCGTCCCAAACTTTGGGGTGGCTGTGTCTTTTTGATTTTAATTTCCCTAAGCTATAGGACCATAAGTGGCAGTGCCCTAGGCTCTGTTGCTTTGTTTTTTAGATGTTTCAGGAAACACCATACACTTCTCCTGAGTGTCTGTTGGTAATTTACATCCCGCCCATCAGCATAACAAGGCTCCCAGTTGTCCATGGCCAGTCCTGCCTTTCTGGATTTTACACTTTTTTCAGATGGCCCTTTTGACCGGGGGGAAGTGAGACTTCATTGTAGTGCAGATTTCCTTTGCAAGTTTGCTTGGTTGGCCAAAAAGCGCGTATGCGTTTTTTCCTGAATATATTCAGGAAAAAACGCATACGCCCTTTTTGGCCAAGTGCATCATTGTGGACGTTCTGCCTCTTTTCCTATGCTTTCAATGCAATTCCAGTCTACCTCCTGAAATCGGTTTCCTGCAATTCTGCCCCGCTTTCAAGTCCTCTTGGCAGCCTTACTTCAGTCTATTTTTGGACGATAGCTGTCATTTATAACTCTGCAGGTTTGTGAATTACAGTGCCCCTGAGCTCCTTTCTTCAACTCGCTTTCTTGTGACCTGGCCGCAACACCGCAGGATGTCTTCAGGCCCTAATCTGGTTCTGGCACGGCACGCTGAGCCTTTGGTTAATTCCTCTTCCTGGTGGGAAATGAGAGTTAAATTTGCCCGTCCAGACACCTCCAGCTAGCCTCTCATTGGTTCTCGCTATTCCTGTTCATCTTCCACAGAAATTGCAAACTGGGCCAAACAGGAGGTTAAAGGGACTGACTCTCCAAGTGGGGAGAGTGTTAGTAAAGCGTCTGGAATGTTGCACCCGAGTACCAGGGTACGAAAACTGAGACATATTTGAACACGTCTCCCGATCACATGGTTGATCATACTCTAGGTTCCACATGCATGTTTTAGCTGAAGGAAGAATACCTAAAACCTGGGTAGTTGAAACCCGTGGAATGGGTACCATGCAATATGACTTCAAAGGGTCTTCATTTGCTCACGAACCTCTCCAATCCTATCACTGCTGCGTTTATGCCCCTGTACACATGCTTGATTCTCTTTCGGAGACATAGCAATCCATAGGTTTTAAGATACTTACTAGTCAGGTACATTCTTAGGCGTTTAATATGCGGTGTTGAGTCCATTTCGTTGAGCAAGGAGTAGCTCTTGTCTATTCCATATTTGGCTTAAGGAACTTTATCTGTGCTCATTTCAATCTCTGGTTTTATGCAGCACCCCAACTCACCTTTCCCCTGAAGCAAGCATAAGTTGGTTTTCTAAATTTGAGACCCTGTTCTGTTCTGTAATTCAGTTCCTGTGTAGCCAAGTTTACATTCCGTGTATTACTGATATCTTATGATGTTTCTTTTTCTGTGTGACTTATTTCAGTTAGAATCATCATACCTGAATCCACTCATTGTGCTGCTAAGGGCCTGATGACATAGATTTCATTGCTGAGTGATATTGCTTTGTAAGTAAATACCACAACTTCTTTATCCATTTTTCACTTTCTGCGATGTTGAACTTGTACTGTAAACGAGGTTCTTGTAAACAGAGGCGTCCCAAACTTTGGGGTGGCTGTGTCTTTTTGATTTTAATTTCCCTAAGCTATAGGACCATAAGTGGCAGTGCCCTAGGCTCTGTTGCTTTGTTTTTTAGATGTTTCAGGAAACACCATACACTTCTCCTGAGTGTCTGTTGGTAATTTACATCCCGCCCATCAGCATAACAAGGCTCCCAGTTGTCCATGGCCTGTCCTGCCTTTCTGGATTTTACACTTTTTTCAGATGGCCCTTTTGACCGGGGGGAAGTGAGACTTCATTGTAGTGCAGATTTCCTTTGCAAGCTTGCTTGGTTGGCCAAAAAGGGCGTATGCGTTTTTTCCTGAATATATTCAGGAAAAAACGCATACGCCCTTTTTGGCCAAGTGCATCATTGTGGACGTTCTGCCTCTTTTCCTATGCTTTCAATGCAATTCCAGTCTACCTCCTGAAATCGGTTTCCTGCAATTCTGCCCCGCTTTCAAGTCCTCTTGGCAGCCTTACTTCAGTCTATTTTTGGACGATAGCTGTCATTTATAACTCTGCAGGTTTGTGAATTACAGTGTCCCTGAGCTCCTTTCTTCAACTTGCTTTCTTGTGACCTGGCCGCAACACCGCAGGATGGCTTCAGGCCCTAATCTGGTTCTGGCACAGCACGCTGAGCCTCTGGTTATTTCCTCTACCTGTTGGGAAATGAGAGTTATATTTGCCCGTCCAGACACATCCAGCTAGTCTCTCATTAGTTCTCGCTATTCCTGTTCATCTTCCGCAGAAATTGCAAACTGGGCCAAACAGGAGGTTAAAGGGACTGACTCTCCAAGTGGGGAGAGTGTTAGTAAAGCGTCTGGAATGTTGCACCCGAGTACCAGGGGAGGAAAACTGAGACATATTTGAACACGTCTCCCGATCACATGGTTGATCATACTCTGGGTTCCACATGCATGTTTTAGCTGAAGGAAGAATACCTAAAACCTGGTTAGTTGAAACCCGTGGAATGGGTACCATGCAATATGACTTCAAAGGGTCTTCATTTGCTCACCGAACCTCTCCAATCCTATCACTGCTGCGTTTATGCCCCTGTACACACGCTTGACTCTCTTTCGGAGACATAGCAATCCATAGGTTTTAAGATACTTACTAGTGAGGTACATTCTTAGGCGTTTAATATGCGGTGTTGAGTCCATTTCGTTGAGCAAGGAGTAGCTCTTGTCTATACTATATTTGGCTTAAGGAACTTTATCTGTGCTCATTTCAATCTCTGGTTTTATGCAGCACCCCAACTCACCTTTCCCCTTAAGCAAGCATAAGTTGGTTTTCTAAATTTGAGACCCTGTTCTGTTCTGTAATTCAGTTCCTGTGTAGCCAAGTTTACATTCCGTGTATTACTGATATCTTATGATGTTTCTTTTTCTGTGTGACTTATTTCAGTTAGAATCATCATACCTGAATCCACTCATTGTGCTGCTAAGGGCCTGATGACATAGATTTCATTGCTGAGTGATATTGCTTTGTAAGTAAATACCACAACTTCTTTATCCATTTTTCACTTTCTGCGATGTTGAACTTGTACTGTAAACGAGGTTCTTGTAAACAGAGGCGTCCCAAACTTTGGGGTGGCTGTGTCTTTTTGATTTTAATTTCCCTAAGCTATAGGACCATAAGTGGCAGTGCCCTAGGCTCTGTTGCTTTGTTTTTTAGATGTTTCAGGAAACACCATACACTTCTTCTGAGTGTCTGTTGGTAATTTACATCCCGCCCATCAGCATAACAAGGCTCCCAGTTCTCCATGGCCTGTCCTGCCTTTCTGGATTTTACACTTTTTTCAGATGGCCCTTTTGACCGGGGGGAAGTGAGACTTCATTGTAGTGCAGATTTCCTTTGCAAGCTTGCTTGGTTGGCCAAAAAGGGCGTATGCGTTTTTTCCTGAATATATTCAGGAAAAAACGCATACGCCCTTTTTGGCCAAGTGCATCATTGTGGACGTTCTGCCTCTTTTCCTATGCTTTCAATGCAATTCCAGTGTACCTCCTGAAATCGGTTTCCTGCAATTCTGCCCCGCTTTCAAGTCCTCTTGGCAGCCTTACTTCAGTCTATTTTTGGACGATAGCTGTCATTTATAACTCTGCAGGTTTGTGAATTACAGTGCCCCTGAGCTCCTTTCTTCAACTCGCTTTCTTGTGACCTGGCCGCAACACCGCAGCATGGCTTCAGGCCCTAATCTGGTTCCGGCACAGCACGCTGAGGCTTTGGTTATTTCCTCTTCCTGGTGGGAAATGAGAGTTAAATTTGCCTGTCCAGACACCTCCAGCTAGCCTCTCATTGGTTCTCGCTATTCCTGTTCATCTTCCGAAGAAATTGCAAACTGTGCCAAACAGGAGGTTAATGGCGCTGACTCTCCAGGTGGGGAGAGTGTTAGTAAAGCGTCTGGAATGTTGCACCCGAGTACCAGGGGAGGAAAACTGAGACATATTTGAACACGTTTCCCAATCACATGGTTGATCATACTCTGGGTTCCACATGCATGTTTTAGCTGAAGGAAGAATACCTAAAACCTGGGTAGTTGAAACCCGTGGAATGGGTACCATGCAATAAGACTTCAAAGGGTCTTCATTTGCTCACCGAACCTCTCCAATCCTATCACTGCTGCTTTTAGCCCCTGTACACATGCTTGATTCTCTTTTGGAGACATAGCAATCCATAGGTTTTAAGATACTTACTAGTCAGGTACATTCTTAGGCGTTTAATATGCGGTGTTGAGTCCATTTCGTTGAGCAAGGAGTAGCTCTTGTCTATTCCATATTTGGCTTAAGGAACTTTATCTGTGCTCATTTCAATCTCTGGTTTTATGCAGCAACCCAACTCACCTTTCCCCTTAAGCAAGCATAAGTTGGTTTTCTAAATTTGAGAACCTGTTCTGTTTTGGAATTCAGTTCCTGTGTAGCCAAGTTTACATTCCGTGTATTAGTGATATCTTATGATGTTTCTTTTTCTGTGTGACTTATTTCAGTTAGAATCATCGTACCTGAATCTACTCATTATGCTGCTACGGGCCTGATGACATAGATTTCATTGCTGAGTGATACTGCATTGTACGTAAGTACCACAAGTTCTTTATCCATTTTTCACTTTCTGTGATATTGAACTTGTACGGTAAACGAGGTTCTTGTAAACAGAGGCGCCCCAAACATTGGGGTGGCTGTGTCTTTTTGATTTTAATTTCCCTAAGCTATAGGACCATAAGTGGAAGTGCCCTAGGCTCTGTTGCTTTGTTTTTTAGATGTTTCAGGAAACACCATACACTTCTCCTGAGTGTCTGTTGGTAATTTACATCCCGCCCATCAGCATAACAAGGCTCCCAGTTGTCCATGGCCTGTCCTGCCTTTCTGGATTTTACACTTTTTTCAGATGGCCCTTTTGACCGGGGGGAAGTGAGACTTCATTGTAGTGCAGATTTCCTTTGCAAGCTTGCTTGGTTGGCCAAAAAGCGCGTATGCGTTTTTTCCTGAATATATTCAGGAAAAAACGCATACGCCCTTTTTGGCCAAGTGCATCATTGTGGACGTTCTGCCTCTTTTCCTATGCTTTCAATGCAATTCCAGTCTACCTCCTGAAATCGGTTTCCTGCAATTCTGCCCCGCTTTCAAGTCCTCTTGGCAGCCTTACTTCAGTCTATTTTTGGACGATAGCTGTCATTTATAACTCTGCAGGTTTGTGAATTACAGTGTCCCTGAGCTCCTTTCTTCAACTTGCTTTCTTGTGACCTGGCCGCAACACCGCAGGATGGCTTCAGGCCCTAATCTGGTTCTGGCACAGCACGCTGAGCCTCTGGTTATTTCCTCTACCTGTTGGGAAATGAGAGTTATATTTGCCCGTCCAGACACATCCAGCTAGTCTCTCATTAGTTCTCGCTATTCCTGTTCATCTTCCGCAGAAATTGCAAACTGGGCCAAACAGGAGTTTAAAGGGACTGACTCTCCAAGTGGGGAGAGTGTTAGTAAAGCGTCTGGAATGTTGCACCCGAGTACCAGGGGAGGAAAACTGAGACATATTTGAACACGTCTCCCGATCACATGGTTGATCATACTCTGGGTTCCACATGCATGTTTTAGCTGAAGGAAGAATACCTAAAACCTGGGTAGTTGAAACCCGTGGAATGGGTACCATGCAATATGACTTCAAAGGGTCTTCATTTGCTCACCGAACCTCTCCAATCCTATCACTGCTGCGTTTATGCCCCTGTACACACGCTTGACTCTCTTTCGGAGACATAGCAATCCATAGGTTTTAAGATACTTACTAGTGAGGTACATTCTTAGGCGTTTAATATGCGGTGTTGAGTCCATTTCGTTGAGCAAGGAGTAGCTCTTGTCTATACTATATTTGGCTTAAGGAACTTTATCTGTGCTCATTTCAATCTCTGGTTTTATGCAGCACCCCAACTCACCTTTCCCCTTAAGCAAGCATAAGTTGGTTTTCTAAATTTGAGACCCTGTTCTGTTCTGTAATTCAGTTCCTGTGTAGCCAAGTTTACATTCCGTGTATTACTGATATCTTATGATGTTTCTTTTTCTGTGTGACTTATTTCAGTTAGAATCATCATACCTGAATCCACTCATTGTGCTGCTAAGGGCCTGATGACATAGATTTCATTGCTGAGTGATATTGCTTTGTAAGTAAATACCACAACTTCTTTATCCATTTTTCACTTTCTGCGATGTTGAACTTGTACTGTAAACGAGGTTCTTGTAAACAGAGGCGTCCCAAACTTTGGGGTGGCTGTGTCTTTTTGATTTTAATTTCCCTAAGCTATAGGACCATAAGTGGCAGTGCCCTAGGCTCTGTTGCTTTGTTTTTTAGATGTTTCAGGAAACACCATACACTTCTTCTGAGTGTCTGTTGGTAATTTACATCCCGCCCTTCAGCATAACAAGGCTCCCAGTTCTCCATGGCCTGTCCTGCCTTTCTGGATTTTACACTTTTTTCAGATGGCCCTTTTGACCGGGGGGAAGTGAGACTTCATTGTAGTGCAGATTTCCTTTGCAAGCTTGCTTGGTTGGCCAAAAAGGGCGTATGCGTTTTTTCCTGAATATATTCAGGAAAAAACGCATACGCCCTTTTTGGCCAAGTGCATCATTGTGGACGTTCTGCCTCTTTTCCTATGCTTTCAATGCAATTCCAGTCTACCTCCTGAAATCGGTTTCCTGCAATTCTGCCCCGCTTTCAAGTCCTCTTGGCAGCCTTACTTCAGTCTATTTTTGGACGATAGCTGTCATTTATAACTCTGCAGGTTTGTGAATTACAGTGCCCCTGAGCTCCTTTCTTCAACTCGCTTTCTTGTGACCTGGCCGCAACATCACAGGATGGCTTCAGGCCCTAATCTGGTTCCGGCACAGCACGCTGAGCCTTTGGTTATTTCCTCTTCCTGGTGGGAAATGAGAGTTAAATTTGCCTGTCCAGACACCTCCAGCTAGCCTCTCATTGGTTCTCGCTATTCCTGTTCATCTTCCGAAGAAATTGCAAACTGTGCCAAACAGGAGGTTAATGGCGCTGACTCTCCAGGTGGGGAGAGTGTTAGTAAAGCGTCTGGAATGTTGCACCCGAGTACCAGGGGAGGAAAACTGAGACATATTTGAACACGTTTCCCAATCACATGGTTGATCATACTCTGGGTTCCACATGCATGTTTTAGCTGAAGGAAGAATACCTAAAACCTGGGTAGTTGAAACCCGTGGAATGGGTACCATGCAATATGACTTCAAAGGGTCTTCATTTGCTCACCGAACCTCTCCAATCCTATCACTGCTGCTTTTAGCCCCTGTACACATGCTTGATTCTCTTTTGGAGACATAGCAATCCATAGGTTTTAAGATACTTACTAGTCAGGTACATTCTTAGGCGTTTAATATGCGGTGTTGAGTCCATTTCGTTGAGCAAGGAGTAGCTCTTGTCTATTCCATATTTGGCTTAAGGAACTTTATCTGTGCTCATTTCAATCTCTGGTTTTATGCAGCAACCCAACTCACCTTTCCCCTTAAGCAAGCATAAGTTGGTTTTCTAAATTTGAGAACCTGTTCTGTTTTGGAATTCAGTTCCTGTGTAGCCAAGTTTACATTCCGTGTATTAGTGATATCTTATGATGTTTCTTTTTCTGTGTGACTTATTTCAGTTAGAATCATCGTACCTGAATCTACTCATTATGCTGCTACGGGCCTGATGACATAGATTTCATTGCTGAGTGATACTGCATTGTACGTAAGTACCACAAGTTCTTTATCCATTTTTCACTTTCTGTGATATTGAACTTGTACGGTAAACGAGGTTCTTGTAAACAGAGGCGCCCCAAACATTGGGGTGGCTGTGTCTTTTTGATTTTAATTTCCCTAAGCTATAGGACCATAAGTGGAAGTGCCCTAGGCTCTGTTGCTTTGTTTTTTAGATGTTTCAGGAAACACCATACACTTCTCCTGAGTGTCTGTTGGCAATTTACATCCCGCCCATCAGCATAACAAGGCTCCCAGTTCTCCATGGCCTGTCCTGCCTTTCTGGATTTTACACTTTTTTCAGATGGCCCTTTTGACCGGGGGGAAGTGAGACTTCATTGTAGTGCAGATTTCCTTTGCAAGCTTGCTTGGTTGGCCAAAAAGGGCGTATGCGTTTTTTCCTGAATATATTCAGGAAAAAACGCATACGCCCTTTTTGGCCAAGTGCATCATTGTGGACGTTCTGCCTCTTTTCCTATGCTTTCAATGCAATTCCAGTCTACCTCCTGAAATCGGTTTCCTGCAATTCTGCCCCGCTTTCAAGTCCTCTTGGCAGCCTTACTTCAGTCTATTTTTGGACGATAGCTGTCATTTATAACTCTGCAGGTTTGTGAATTACAGTGCCCCTGAGCTCCTTTCTTCAACTCGCTTTCTTGTGACCTGGCCGCAACACTGCAGGATGTCTTCAGGCCCTAATCTGGTTCTGGCACGGCACGCTGAGCCTTTGGTTAATTCCTCTTCCTGGTGGGAAATGAGAGTTAAATTTGCCCATCCAGACACCTCCAGCTAGTCTCTCATTGGTTCTCGCTATTCCTGTTCATCTTCCACAGAAACTGCAAACTGGGCCAAACAGGAGGTTAAAGGGACTGACTCTCCAAGTGGGGAGAGTGTTAGTAAAGCGTCTGGAATGTTGCACCCGAGTACCAGGGTACGAAAACTGAGACATATTTGAACACGTCTCCCGATCACATGGTTGATCATACTCTAGGTTCCACATGCATGTTTTAGCTGAAGGAAGAATACCTTAAACCTGGGTAGTTGAAACCCGTGGAATGGGTACCATGCAATATGACTTCAAAGGGTCTTCATTTGCTCACGAACCTCTCCAATCCTATCACTGCTGCGTTTATGCCCCTGTACACATGCTTGATTCTCTTTCGGAGACATAGCAATCCATAGGTTTTAAGATACTTACTAGTCAGGTACATTCTTAGGCGTTTAATATGCGGTGTTGAGTCCATTTCGTTGAGCAAGGAGTAGCTCTTGTCTATTCCATATTTGGCTTAAGGAACTTTATCTGTGCTCATTTCAATCTCTGGTTTTATGCAGCACCCCAACTCACCTTTCCCCTTAAGCAAGCATAAGTTGGTTTTCTAAATTTGAGACCCTGTTCTGTTCTGTAATTCAGTTCCTGTGTAGCCAAGTTTACATTCCGTGTATTACTGATATCTTATGATGTTTCTTTTTCTGTGTGACTTATTTCAGTTAGAATCATCATACCTGAATCCACTCATTGTGCTGCTAAGGGCCTGATGACATAGATTTCATTGCTGAGTGATATTGCTTTGTAAGTAAATACCACAACTTCTTTATCCATTTTTCACTTTCTGCGATGTTGAACTTGTACTGTAAACGAGGTTCTTGTAAACAGAGGCGTCCCAAACTTTGGGGTGGCTGTGTCTTTTTGATTTTAATTTCCCTAAGCTATAGGACCATAAGTGGCAGTGCCCTAGGCTCTGTTGCTTTGTTTTTTAGATGTTTCAGGAAACACCATACACTTCTCCTGAGTGTCTGTTGGTAATTTACATCCCGCCCATCAGCATAACAAGGCTCCCAGTTCTCCATGGCCTGTCCTGCCTTTCTGGATTTTACACTTTTTTCAGATGGCCCTTTTGACCGGGGGGAAGTGAGACTTCATTGTAGTGCAGATTTCCTTTGCAAGCTTGCTTGGTTGGCCAAAAAGGGCGTATGCGTTTTTTCCTGAATATATTCAGGAAAAAACGCATACGCCCTTTTTGGCCAAGTGCATCATTGTGGACGTTCTGCCTCTTTTCCTATGCTTTCAATGCAATTCCAGTCTACCTCCTGAAATCGGTTTCCTGCAATTCTGCCCCGCTTTCAAGTCCTCTTGGCAGCCTTACTTCAGTCTATTTTTGGACGATAGCTGTCATTTATAACTCTGCAGGTTTGTGAATTACAGTGCCCCTGAGCTCCTTTCTTCAACTCGCTTTCTTGTGACCTGGCCGCAACACCGCAGGATGTCTTCAGGCCCTAATCTGGTTCTGGCACGGCACGCTGAGCCTTTGGTTAATTCCTCTTCCTGGTGGGAAATGAGAGTTAAATTTGCCCGTCCAGACACCTCCAGCTAGCCTCTCATTGGTTCTCGCTATTCCTGTTCATCTTCCACAGAAATTGCAAACTGGGCCAAACAGGAGGTTAAAGACGCTGACTCTCCAAGTGGGGAGAGTGTTAGTAAAGCATCTGGAATGTTGCACCCGAGTACCAGCGTACGAAAACTGAGACATATTTGAACACGTCTCCCGATCACATGGTTGATCATACTCTAGGTTCCACATGCATGTTTTAGCTGAAGGAAGAATACCTTAAACCTGGGTAGTTGAAACCCGTGGAATGGGTACCATGCAATATGACTTCAAAGGGTCTTCATTTGCTCACGAACCTCTCCAATCCTATCACTGCTGCGTTTATGCCCCTGTACACATGCTTGATTCTCTTTCGGAGACATAGCAATCCATAGGTTTTAAGATACTTACTAGTCAGGTACATTCTTAGGTGTTTAATATGCGGTGTTGAGTCCATTTCGTTGAGCAAGGAGTAGCTCTTGTCTATTCCATATTTGGCTTAAGGAACTTTATCTGTGCTCATTTCAATCTCTGGTTTTATGCAGCACCCCAACTCACCTTTCCCCTTAAGCAAGCATAAGTTGGTTTTCTAAATTTGAGACCCTGTTCTGTTCTGTAATTCAGTTCCTGTGTAGCCAAGTTTACATTCCGTGTATTACTGATATCTTATGATGTTTCTTTTTCTGTGTGACTTATTTCAGTTAGAATCATCATACCTGAATCCACTCATTGTGCTGCTAAGGGCCTGATGACATAGATTTCATTGCTGAGTGATATTGCTTTGTAAGTAAATACCACAACTTCTTTATCCATTTTTCACTTTCTGCGATGTTGAACTTGTACGGTAAACGAGGTTCTTGTAAACAGAGGCGTCCCAAACTTTGGGGTGGCTGTGTCTTTTTGATTTTAATTTCCCTAAGCTATAGGATCATAAGTGGAAGTGCCCTAGGCTCTGTTGCTTTGTTTTTTAGATGTTTCAGGAAACACCATACACTTCTCCTGAGTGTCTGTTGGTAATTTACATCCCGCCCATCAGCATAACAAGGCTCCCAGTTGTCCATGGCCTGTCCTGCCTTTCTGGATTTTACACTTTTTTCAGATGGCCCTTTTGACCGGGGGGAAGTGAGACTTCATTGTAGTGCAGATTTCCTTTGCAAGCTTGCTTGGTTGGCCAAAAAGGGCGTATGCGTTTTTTCCTGAATATATTCAGGAAAAAACGCATACGCCCTTTTTGGCCAAGTGCATCATTGTGGACGTTCTGCCTCTTTTCCTATGCTTTCAATGCAATTCCAGTCTACCTCCTGAAATCAGTTTCCTGCAATTCTGCCCCGCTTTCAAGTCCTCTTGGCAGCCTTACTTCAGTCTATTTTTGGACGATAGCTGTCATTTATAACTCTGCAGGTTTGTGAATTACAGTGTCCCTGAGCTCCTTTCTTCAACTGGCTTTCTTGTGACCTGGCCGCAACACCGCAGGATGGCTTCAGGCCCTAATCTGGTTCTGGCACGGCACGATGAGCCTCTGGTTATTTCCTCTTCCTGTTGGGAAATGAGAGTTATATTTGCCCGTCCAGACACCTCCAGCTAGTCTCTCATTAGTTCTCGCTATTCCTGTTCATCTTCCGCAGAAATTGCAAACTGGGCCAAACAGGAGGTTAAAGGCGCTGACTCTCCAAGTGGGGAGAGTGTTAGTAAAGCGTCTGGAATGTTGCACCCGAGTACCAAGGGAGGAAACCTGAGACATATTTGAACACGTCTCCCGATCACATGGTTGATCATACTCTGGGTTCCACATGCATGTTTTAGCTGAAGGAAGAATACCTAAAACCTGGGTAGTTGAAACCCGTGGAATGGGTACCATGCAATATGACTTCAAAGGGTCTTCATTTGCTCACCGAACCTCTCCAATCCTATCACTGCTGCGTTTATGCCCCTGTACACACGCTTGACTCTCTTTCGGAGACATAGCAATCCATAGGTTTTAAGATACTTACTAGTCAGGTACATTCTTAGGCGTTTAATATGCGGTGTTGAGTCCATTTCGTTGAGCAAGGAGTAGCTCTTGTCTATTCTATATTTGGCTTAAGGAACTTTATCTGTGCTCATTTCAATCTCTGGTTTTATGCAGCACCCCAACTCACCTTTCCCCTTAAGCAAGCATAAGTTGGTTTTCTAAATTTGAGACCCTGTTCTGTTCTGTAATTCAGTTCCTGTGTAGCCAACTTTACATTCCATGTATTACTTATATCTTATGATGTTTCTTTTTCTGTGTGACTTATTTCAGTTAGAATCATCATACCTGAATCCACTCATTGTGCTGCTAAGGGCCTGATGACATAGATTTCATTGCTGAGTGATATTGCTTTGTAAGTAAATACCACAACTTCTTTATCCATTTTTCACTTTCTGCGATGTTGAACTTGTACTGTAAACGAGGTTCTTGTAAACAGAGGCGTCCCAAACTTTGGGGTGGCTATGTCTTTTTGATTTTAATTTCCCTAAGCTATAGGACCATAAGTGGCAGTGCCCTAGGCTCTGTTGCTTTGTTTTTTAGATGTTTCAGGAAACACCATACACGTCTCCCCAGTGTCTGTTGGCAATTTACATCCCGCCCATCAGCATAACAAGGCTCCCAGTTGTCCATGGCCTGTCCTGCCTTTCTGGATTTTACACTTTTTCAGATGGCCCTTTTGACCGGGGGGAAGTGAGACTTCATTGTAGTGCAGATTTCCTTTGCAAGCTTGCTTGGTTGGCCAAAAAGGGCGTATGCGTTTTTTCCTGAATATATTCAGGAAAAAACGCATACGCCCTTTTTGGCCAAGTGCATCATTGTGGACGTTCTGCCTCTTTTCCTATGCTTTCAATGCAATTCCAGTCTACCTCCTGAAATCGGTTTCCTGCAATTCTGCCCCGCTTTCAAGTCCTCTTGGCAGCCTTACTTCAGTCTATTTTTGGACGATAGCTGTCATTTATAACTCTGCAGGTTTGTGAATTACAGTGCCCCTGAGCTCCTTTCTTCAACTCGCTTTCTTGTGACCTGGCCGCAACACCGCAGGATGGCTTCAGGCCCTAATCTGGTTCCGGCCCGGCATCCTGAGCCTTTGGTTAATTCGTCTTCCTGGTGGGAAATGAGAGTTAAATTTGCCCATCCAGACACCTGCAGCTAGCCTCTCATTGGTTCTCGCTATTCCTGTTCATCTTCCGCAGAAATTGCAAACTGGGCCAAACAGGAGGTTAAAGGGACTGACTCTCCAAGTCGGGAGAGTGTTAGTAAAGCGTCTGGAATGTTGCACCCGAGTACCAGGGGAGGATAACTGAGACATATTTGAACACGTCTCCCGATCACTTGGTTGATCATACTCTAGGTTCCACATGCATGTTTTAGCTGAAGGAAGAATACCTTAAACCTGGGTAGTTGAAACCCGTGGAATGGGTACCATGCAATATGACTTCACAGGGTCTTCATTTGCTCACTGAACCTCTCCAATCCTATCACTGCTGCGTTTATGCCCCTGTACACATGCTTGATTCTCTTTCGGAGACATAGCAATCCCTAGGTTTTAAGATACTTACTAGTCAGGTACATTCTTAGGCATTTAATATGCGGTGTTGAGTCCATTTCTTTGAGCAAGGAGTAGCTCTTGTCTATTCCATATTTGGCTTAAGGAACTTTATCTGTGCTCATTTCAATCTCTGGTTTTATGCAGCACCCCAACTCACCTTTCCCCTTAAGCAAGCATAAGTTGGTTTTCTAAATTTGAGACCCTGTTCTGTTTTGGAATGCAGTTCCTGTGTAGCCAAGTTTACATTCCGTGTATTACTGATATCTTATGATGTTTCTTTTTCTGTGTGACTTATTTCAGTTAGAATCATCGTACCTGAATCCACTCATTATGCTGCTACGGGCCTGATGACATAGATTTCATTGCTGAGTGATACTGCATTGTACGTAAGTACCACAAGTTCTTTATCCATTTTTCACTTTCTGTGATATTGAACTTGTACGGTAAACGAGGTTCTTGTAAACAGAGGCGTTCCAAACTTTGGGGTGGCTGTGTCTTTTTGATTTTAATTTCCCTAAGCTATAGGACCATAAGTGGAAGTGCCCTAGGCTCTGTTGCTTTGTTTTTTAGATGTTTCAGGAAACACCATACACTTCTCCCGAGTGTCTGTTGGCAATTTACATCCCGCCCATCAGCATAACAAGGCTCCCAGTTCTCCATGGCCTGTCCTGTCTTTCTGGATTTTACACTTTTTTCAGATGGCCCTTTTGACCGGGGGGAAGTGAGACTTCATTGTAGTGCAGATTTCCTTTGCAAGCTTGCTTGGTTGGCCAAAAAGGGCGTATGCGTTTTTTCCTGAATATATTCAGGAAAAAACGCATACGCCCTGTTTGGCCAAGTGCATCATTGTGGACGTTCTGCCTCTTTTCCTATGCTTTCAATGCAATTCCAGTCTACCTCCTGAAATCGGTTTCCTGCAATTGTGCCCCGCTTTCAAGTCCTCTTGGCAGCCTTACTTCAGTATATTTTTGGACGATAGCTGTCATTTATAACTCTGCAGGTTTGTGAATTACAGTGCCCCTGAGCTCCTTTCTTCAACTCGCTTTCTTGTGACCTGGCCGCAACACCACAGGATGGCTTCAGGCCCTAATCTGGTTCCGGCCCGGCACGCTGAGCCTTTGGTTAATTCCTCTTCCTGGTGGGAAATGAGAGTTAAATTTGCCCGTCCAGACACCTCCAGCTAGTCTCTCATTGGTTCTCGCTATTCCTGTTCATCTTCCGCAGAAATTGCAAACTGGGCCAAACAGGAAGTTAAAGGGACTGACTCTCCAAGTCGGGAGAGTGTTAGTAAAGCGTCTGGAATGTTGCACCCGAGTACCAGGGTACGAAAACTGAGATATATTTGAACACGTCTCCCGATCACATGGTTGATCATACTCTGGGTTCCACATGCATATTTTAGCTGAAGGAAGAATACCTTAAACCTGGGTAGTTGAAACCCGTGGAATGGGTACCATGCAATATGACTTCAAAGGGTCTTCATTTGCTCACGAACCTCTCCAATCCTATCCCTGCTGCGTTTATGCCCCTGTACACACGCTTGATTCTCTTTCGGAGACATAGCAATCCATAGGTTTTAAGATACTTACTAGTCAGGAACATTCTTAGGCGTTTAATATGGGGTGTTGAGTCCATTTCCTTGAGCAAGGAGTAGCTCTTGTCTATTCCATATTTGGCTTAAGGAACTTTATCTGTGCTCATTTCAATCTCTGGTTTTATGCAGCACCCCAACTCACCTTTACCCTTAAGCAAGCATAAGTTGGTTTTCTAAATTTGAGACCCTGTTCTGTTCTGTAATTCAGTTCCTGTGTAGCCAAGTTTCCATTCCGTGTATTACTGATATCTTATGATGTTTCTTTTTCTGTGTGACTTATTTCAGTTAGAATCATCATACCTGAACCCACTCATTGTGCTGCTAAGGGCCTGATGACACAGATTTCATTGCTGAGTGATATTGCTTTGTAAGTAAATACCACAACTTTTTTATCCATTTTTCACTTTCTGCGATGTTGAACTTGTACTGTAAACGAGGTTCTTGTAAACAGAGCCGTTCCAAACTTTGGGGTGGCTGTGTCTTTTTGATTATAAATTCCCTGAGCTATAGGACCATAAGTGGAACTGCCCTAGGCTCTGTTGCTTTGTTTTTTAGATGTTTCAGGAAACACCATACACTTTTCCCGAGTGGTTGTTGGCAATTTACATCCCGCCCTTCAGCATAACAAGGCTCCCAGTTCTCCATGGCCTGTCCTGCCTTTCTGGATTTTACACTTTTTTCAGATGGCCCTTTTGACCGGGGGGAAGTGAGACTTCATTGTAGTGCAGATTTCCTTTGCAAGCTTGCTTGGTTCGCCAAAAAGGGCGTATGCGTTTTTTCCTGAATATATTCAGGAAAAAACGCATACGCCCTTTTTGGCCAAGTGCATCATTGTGGACGTTCTGCCTCTTTTCCTATGCTTTCAATGCAATTCCAGTCTACCTCCTGAAATCGGTTTCCTGCAATTCTGCCCCGCTTTCAAGTCCTCTTGGCAGCCTTACTTCAGTGTATTTTTGGACGATAGCTGTCATTTATAACTCTGCAGGTTTGTGAATTACAGTGCCCCTGAGCTCCTTTCTTCAACTCGCTTTCTTGTGACCTGGCCGCAACACCGCAGGATGTCTTCAGGCCCTAATCTGGTTCTGGCACGGCACGCTGAGCCTTTGGTTAATTCCTCTTCCTGGTGGGAAATGAGAGTTAAATTTGCCCATCCAGACACCTCCACCTAGTCTCTCATTGGTTCTCGCTATTCCTGTTCATCTTCCACAGAAATTGCAAACTGGGCCAAACAGGAGGTTAAAGGGACTGACTCTCCAAGTGGGGAGAGTGTTAGTAAAGCATCTGGAATGTTGCACCCGAGTACCAGCGTACGAAAACTGAGACATATTTGAACACGTCTCCCGATCACATGGTTGATCATACTCTAGGATCCACATGCATGTTTTAGCTGAAGGAAGAATACCTTAAACCTGGGTAGTTGAAACCCGTGGAATGGGTACCATGCAGTATGACTTCAAAGGGTCTTCATTTGCTCACGAACCTCTCCAATCCTATCCCTGCTGCGTTTATGCCCCTGTACACACGCTTGATTCTCTTTCGGAGACATAGCAATCCATAGGTTTTAAGATACTTACTAGTCAGGAACATTCTTAGGCGTTTAATATGGGGTGTTGAGTCCATTTCGTTGAGCAAGGAGTAGCTCTTGTCTATTCCATATTTGGCTTAAGGAACTTTATCTGTGCTCATTTCAATCTCTGGTTTTATGCAGCACCCCAACTCACCTTTACCCTTAAGCAAGCATAAGTTGGTTTTCTAAATTTGAGACCCTGTTCTGTTCTGTAATTCAGTTCCTGTGTAGCCAAGTTTCCATTCCGTGTATTACTGATATCTTATGATGTTTCTTTTTCTGTGTGACTTATTTCAGTTAGAATCATCATACCTGAACCCACTCATTGTGCTGCTAAGGGCCTGATGACACAGATTTCATTGCTGAGTGATATTGCTTTGTAAGTAAATACCACAACTTTTTTATCCATTTTTCACTTTCTGCGATGTTGAACTTGTACTGTAAACGAGGTTCTTGTAAACAGAGCCGTTCAAAACTTTGGGGTGGCTGTGTCTTTTTGATTTTAAATTCCCTAAGCTATAGGACCATAAGTGGAACTGCCCTAGGCTCTGTTGCTTTGTTTTTTAGATGTTTCAGGAAACACCATACACTTCTCCCGAGTGGTTGTTGGCAATTTACATCCCGCCCTTCAGCATAACAAGGCTCCCAGTTCTCCATGGCCTGTCCTGCCTTTCTGGATTTTACACTTTTTTCAGATGGCCCTTTTGACCGGGGGGAAGTGAGACTTCATTGTAGTGCAGATTTCCTTTGCAAGCTTGCTTGGTTGGCCAAAAAGGGCGTATGCGTTTTTTCCTGAATATATTCAGGAAAAAACGCATACGCCCTTTTTGGCCAAGTGCATCATTGTGGACGTTCTGCCTCTTTTCCTATGCTTTCAATGCAATTCCAGTCTACCTCCTGAAATCGGTTTCCTGCAATTCTGCCCCGCTTTCAAGTCCTCTTGGCAGCCTTACTTCAGTCTATTTTTGGACGATAGCTGTCATTTATAACTCTGCAGGTTTGTGAATTACAGTGCCCCTGAGCTCCTTTCTTCAACTCACTTTCTTGTGACCTGGCCGCAACACCGCAGGATGTCTTCAGGCCCTAATCTGGTTCTGGCACGGCACGCTGAGCCTTTGGTTAATTCCTCTTCCTGGTGGGAAATGAGAGTTAAATTTGCCCATCCAGACACCTCCACCTAGTCTCTCATTGGTTCTCGCTATTCCTGTTCATCTTCCACAGAAATTGCAAACTGGGCCAAACAGGAGGTTAAAGGGACTGACTCTCCAAGTGGGGAGAGTGTTAGTAAAGCGTCTGGAATGTTGCACCCGAGTACCAGCGTACGAAAACTGAGACATATTTGAACACGTCTCCCGATCACATGGTTGATCATACTCTAGGTTCCACATGCATGTTTTAGCTGAAGGAAGAATACCTTAAACCTGGGTAGTTGAAACCCGTGGAATGGGTACCATGCAATATGACTTCAAAGGGTCTTCATTTGCTCACGAACCTCTCCAATCCTATCACTGCTGCGTTTATGCCCCTGTACACATGCTTGATTCTCTTTCGGAGACATAGCAATCCATAGGTTTTAAGATACTTACTAGTCAGGAACATTCTTAGGCGTTTAATATGGGGTGTTGAGTCCATTTCGTTGAGCAAGGAGTAGCTCTTGTCTATTCCATATTTGGCTTAAGGAACTTTATCTGTGCTCATTTCAATCTCTGGTTTTATGCAGCACCCCAACTCACCTTTACCCTTAAGCAAGCATAAGTTGGTTTTCTAATTTTGAGACCCTGTTCTGTTCTGTAATTCAGTTCCTGTGTAGCCAAGTTTACATTCCGTGTATTACTGATATCTTATGATGTTTCTTTTTCTGTGTGACTTATTTCAGTTAGAATCATCATACCTGAATCCACTCATTGTGCTGCTAAGGGCCTGATGACACAGATTTCACTGCTGAGTGATATTGCTTTGTAAGTAAATACCACAACTTTTTTATCCATTTTTCACTTTCTGCGATGTTGAACTTGTACTGTAAACGAGGTTCTTGTAAACAGAGCCGTTCAAAACTTTGGGGTGGCTGTGTCTTTTTGATTTTAATTTCCCTAAGCTATAGGACCATAAGTGGAAGTGCCCTAGGTTCTGTTGCTTTGTTTTTTAGATGTTTCAGGAAACACCATACACTTCTCCCGAGTGTCTGTTGGCAATTTACATCCCGCCCATCAGCATAACAAGGCTCCCAGTTCTCCATGGCCTGTCCTGCCTTTCTGGATTTTACACTTTTTTCAGATGGCCCTTTTGACCGGGGGGAAGTGAGACTTCATTGTAGTGCAGATTTCCTTTGCAAGCTTGCTTGGTTGGCCAAAAAGGGCGTATGCGTTTTTTCCTGAATATATTCAGGAAAAAACGCATACGCCCTTTTTGGCCAAGTGCATCATTGTGGACGTTCTGCCTCTTTTCCTATGCTTTCAATGCAATTCCAGTCTACCTCCTGAAATCGGTTTCCTGCAATTCTGCCCCGCTTTCAAGTCCTCTTGGCAGCCTTACTTCAGTCTATTTTTGGACGATAGCTGTCATTTGTAACTCTGCAGGTTTGTGAATTACAGTGCCCCTGAGCTCCTTTCTTCAACTCGCTTTCTTGTGAGCTGGCCGAAACACTGCAGGATGTCTTCAGGCCCTAATCTGGTTCTGGCACGGCACGCTGAGCCTTTGGTTAATTCCTCTTCCTGGTGGGAAATGAGAGTTAAATTTTCCCGTCCAGACACCTCCAGCTAGTCTCTCATTGGTTCTCGCTATTCCTGTTCATCTTCCGCAGAAATTGCAAACTGGGCCAAACAGGAGGTTAAAGGGACTGACTCTCCAAGTCGGGAGAGTGTTAGTAAAGCGTCTGGAATGTTGCACCCGAGTACCAGGGTACGAAAACTGAGACATATTTGAACACGTCTCCCGATCACATGGTTGATCATACTCTAGGTTCCACATGCATGTTTTAGCTGAAGGAAGAATACCTTAAACCTGGGTAGTTGAAACCCGTGGAATGGGTACCATGCAATATGACTTCAAAGGGTCTTCATTTGCTCACCGAACATCTCCAATCCTATCACTGCTGCGTTTATGCCCCTGTACACATGCTTGATTCTCTTTTGGAGACATAGCAATCCATAGGTTTTAAGATACTTACTAGTCAGGTACATTCTTAGGCGTTTAATATGCGGTGTTGAGTCCATTTCGTTGAGCAAGGAGTAGCTCTTGTCTATTCCATATTTGGCTTAAGGAACTTTATCTGTGCTCATTTTAATCTGGTTTTATGCAGCACCCCAACTCACCTTTCCCCTTAAGCAAGCATAAGTTGGTTTTCTAAATTTGAGACCCTGTTCTGTTCTGTAATTCAGTTCCTGTGTAGCCAAGTTTACATTCCGTGTATTACTGATATCTTTTTTTTTTTTGCCGTAACTACCTTTATTGGTATCGCTTGTGTATCAGTTCATCAAAACCTTTGTTTCATATTTCTCGCCTTAATCCCCTGAAAGTTCCAGATGGGCAAAAATACTTTTAAATACGCAGCTGGCTTCTGTCTTATGTGCTTAATATTATACATTTGTTGCTTGTTTTGCACATGTCTATGGCTGCACCACTTGCAAGACGAAAGTCACATATAAAAATACAGACTAATCGAAACACAAAAGTCAGCCATTGTCTAGAATGTGGTTTACAATACAGAGCTTGCAGAGAACACAGACTATATATATAAGTCATCTGTCTGAAAACAGAAAGTAGTGTCTCAGACTGACTCCGGAGAAAGGTGCTGACACACAGGGAAACTCACTGATGATTCTCTTTTATGTTTATTAGATAGATCAATACCAAATTATTTCACATATATTATATTCAATATCTATATATATATATCTTGTGACCAAATTCTGGTTTAAAAGTCACAAACCAACATGTAAATACAAAATGTTAGGAAAGGTTTAACATACATAGGGGAAAACATGTCTTATGCCTCGCAAAGACTTTCTACAATCTAGCATAAAGGCAAATGTGGTTGAAAAAAAAGGAAATCCATATACAATTACAGAAAAACATTTAGTCAAGCCACCTAATATAAAATATTTCAGATATCATGTCCAAAAACGTCCACGTGTTGCAGAGGTCTCTACAAATCAATTAGAATGACGTCAACAAGATCTGCAAACCGAAGTCTTAGCAAGTAAACGTGACTCATGTTTTTCTCTCTGAGACAATGAGGCTTGACGTTCAGTTAAAGGCAGGTAAACACGACTATGAAGAAACCCTTCTTTACAACAGCTTAACGGTACCCATTTAGGGCAATATACCCGCTTTCCCAGCTATGTGTGCACGCAGTGTTCTGTGATAAAATGACTCAGTTACTTTAAAAAAGCATAAATGGCAAAACAAAATAACCAGAACTCCGCGAAGCTGGTAAAACCACAAAGACACTGAAATCCAGCAACTCCTGAGAGGCTGAGAGATCAAATGAATCATAAAATCTGGATGACTCTGATTTGGGGTTTAACTTTGGTTAAAACTGAAAAGTCTGAAAAGAACCAATGTTTTGGAAGAAGCAGTGTCACTTGTAAACATCCTGCCACCTAACTAAAAAGACGGCCTCTTCTTCTAGACCCACGACTTAATAAGACAGGAAGCTCTCAACACACAGCGCTGGAGAAGATGGATTCCACAAGTCAAACTTGAGTGAAACTGTTCTAATGCAATGTACCAAACACGCGTTTGTTCTTAGGAAAAATTACAAAACTAACAAATATTTTTCTCCAGAATTATAAAAGATAAAATCTATGAATCAGTACTGTTATGTGATTACAGAACAATAGCCAACTGAAAAAAAAAACAAAACACCAACCCACAGGCCGTCTACACCGTCCCCAATCCATTTCCTGCAGCCAGTACTTCCCACCTGCTCTGAGGACTGAGCCTTAGACACCGTTGACTGTATTTAAAGTTGAGTCAACAGTACTCTCTGTCTCTGGGGCAAAAGTAATGTAGCTCATTACTTACACACAACACTTGTTTCATTCTTCAGGACTTTCTTTGACGGGATTACTCAATGTTGGTTACTTTAAAGGTAACAAAAGGTGTCAGAAAAAAATGCCTTGGAATTCTTTTGCAATTCCACAAAGACACCTGGCAATCTGATACGTTCATTCCTCTCCCCATCACAATTTTTGTTTTTTAAAATTACAATTGACAACTCACGTAAGATGTAATTAATTTACTTAAAATAAGAGAGGGCTTTTCAATCAAGTATCCACGTTCCAAATAACTAAAACATTTAGTTAAATCTTTTAAATTAATCTTTTAATAAATCTTTAATTACTCGGTGCCAGTAATTAAGAGGTTGATTCTGTAAAATTCAAACTTGCACATAGGCGTGTCCCACTCAGAAAAGATTTCATACACTTAGCAACTTGTGCTTTTTGTCTCACCTTTTATAAGAAACACAGATTAATTTCAACTTCAGTTTTCCTTTCTGATGCAGACACGTGTACCTTGTGTAAGAAACGGTCTCCAGGCCACCTCCACGTGTAGACCTCAGCATTTCCTGAGAGTGTGAAGTCAACCCCTCCTCCAGGAGACTCTCGCCCTTTTGAGACATTCCCCCTTGCACCTTATGTTTGTCAGACTATGTTTACAGAAATCAGATGACTGGATGAAAACTCTACAGGACAGTCAAGGACAGACGAGAAGACGAGATGCAGAGCGGGAGCCCCTTCCTCCTCCAGTGCACCTGCTGCGGGCAGCCCTCCAGGAAGGCTTGGCCTCCTCCCCTGGACCACAGACTTACTTTTCTCTGTAATAAAGCAGGTAGTACTTCAGGGGATCTGGCAGAGGGAGGCTCAGGACCTTCTCACGCAGGAAGTTCACCGGGGGCTCGGGCTTGGTGTCCGGCGGGGTTGTCACCTCTTCTTCTTGCCGCTCGTCTTCCAGGTCTCCACAGCTGGTGTCATCAGAGGGGTTGGAGAGCCGACTGGCAAACACCTCTTTGTCCAAAAAGACAATCGTTTCCATTCGGCGGCGGCGAACTCTCCTCCGTTTAAACCTGGGAGTGTTCTTCAGTCCGTTCCCGTTTTTGTTCACAGCTTCCTGGTGGATGACCTTCTTAATGGTGCCCCGGATGGCAATGCGCGCCAGGTCCTGGAGGCTGCGAACCGCCAGGGGTGTGGACAAGTCGTGATTCTCCTGACTCCGACTGGCAGGGCTGGACGAGTGGAGCAAAAGACACAGTCAGAATCTTTTTGGTTTCCCAGGCGGAAGGACCCGTCCGAGTTATCTTAGTCAACTTCTCTTCCAGCGGCATGACCAGGACGCCCCCGACTTTGAGGAGGCTCTTCATGTACCCCTCGTGCTGCTTCTGCACGCCTGCCCCGCAGTACACCCGGTCATACTGAGAGCAGCCTGGAGAGATCTCCAGGCAATTGCTGGTGACGAAGGAGGGCTCGCAGAAGTCAAACTTGTCGAAGCTGTCACTCGTCCTGATGAAAAAGTCCAGCTTCTGCTTCGCATACTCTGTCACATCTGAATGGAGTTCCACCCCATGGTTCACACCAAAAGGACCGAGGATGAGCCCCACCATGGAGCTGAGGTAGCCGGTGCCGCTGCCCAGGTTCAGGAAGGAAAGGCCAGGCTGCAGGTCCAGGGCCTCCATCACCTCCGAATAGATGCACGGAGCAGAGAGGTGGATGTTCCCGTGCTTCCACGCCAGGTCCTTGTACGCGTTCTCCTTAAACTCCTCGAGGTAATAGTCGGCGCGGTCAACAGCTCTGAAGGCCTGCTCCACCAGCTCGGAGCGGATGTACTGCGCCGCCTTCAGATGGTCTATCAGCTCGTCGTTGTCTTCACCAGCACTCACCGCGCCTCCCATCTTCGGGACCGCGCTTACAGAAAGCTGCCGCTGGAGAGACCTCGGGAACCCCCAGAATGCTGGAGGGCGGACCCCCGGGGAGGGGGGAGGGGCGACGGGAGACGCCTGGGACGCGGAGGGGTGTTTATGCTTGGGGGTGGGGAACGAGAGGACAGCGGAAGAGGACAGGAAGACGGGGAGAGGAGAATGCGGCCCTGGGGGAGGGTCCGGGAGCCCGGGACCACGGGAAGGGGAGGGGTGGAGAGGAGGGAGAGAGGGGGAGGGGGCCGAGGGGCCGCACCGCCCCCATACCCCGCTGCAGGCCGGGTCGAGGGCGGCGGCGGCGGCGGCGGTGGCTCAGTACCTCCTGGCTCGGCGGGCCCGCGGAATCGGCCGCTGGGCCGCACCTGCAGCTCTTCCGGCGCCCCTCGCCAGTCCGCCTCCCACTACGCAGCCCCGACCTCCGCCCTACTGATATCTTATGATGTTTCTTTTTCTGTGTGACTTATTTCAGTTAGAATCATCATACCTGAATCCACTCATTGTGCTGCTAAGGGCCTGATGACACAGATTTCATTGCTGAGTGATATTGCTTTGTAAGTAAATACCACAACTTTTTTATCCATTTTTCACTTTCTGCGATGTTGAACTTGTACTGTAAACGAGGTTCTTGTAAACAGAGCCGTTCCAAACTTTGGGGTGGCTGTGTCTTTTTGATTTTAAATTCCCTAAGCTATAGGACCATAAGTGGAAGTGCCCTAGGCTCTGTTGCTTTGTTTTTTAGATGTTTCAGGAAACACCATACACTTCTCCCGAGTGTCTGTTGGCAATTTACATCCCGCCCTTCAGCATAACAAGGCTCCCAGTTCTCCATGGCCTGTCCTGCCTTTCTGGATTTTACACTTTTTTCAGATGGCCCTTTTGACCGGGGGGAAGTGAGACTTCATTGTAGTGCAGATATTCCTTTGCAAGCTTGCTTGGTTGGCCAAAAAGGGCGTATGCGTTTTTTCCTGAATATATTCAGGAAAAAACGCATACGCCCTTTTTGGCCAAGTGCATCATTGTGGACGTTCTGCCTCTTTTCCTATGCTTTCAATGCAATTCCAGTCTACCTCCTGAAATCGGTTTCCTGCAATTCTGCCCCACTTTCAAGTCCTCTTGGCAGCCTTACTTCAGTCTATTTTTGGACGATTGCTGTCATTTATAACTCTGCAGGTTTGTGAATTACAGTGCCCCTGAGCTCCTTTCTTCAACTCGCTTTCTTGTGACCTGGCCGCAACACCGCAGGATGGCTTCAGGCCCTAATCTGGTTTCGGAACGGCACACTGAGCCTTTGGTTAATTCCTCTTCCTGGTGGGAAATGAGAGTTCAATTGGCCCGTCCAGACACCTCCAGCTAGCCTCTCATTGGTTTTCGCTATTCCTGTTCATCTTCCGCAGAAATTGCAAACTGGGCCAAACAGGAGGTTAAAGGTGCTGACTCTCCAAGTGGGGAGAGTGTAAGTAAAGCGTCTGGAATGTGGCACACGAGTACCAGGGGAGGAAAACTGAGACATATTTGAACACGTCTCCCGTTCACATGGTTGATCATACTTGGGTTCCACATGCATGTTTTAGCTGAAGGAAGAATACCTTAAACCTGGAGAGTTGAGACCCGTGGAATGGGTACCATGCAATATGACTTCAAAGGGTCTTCATTTGCTCACCGAACCTCTCCAATCCTATCACTGCTGCGTTTATGCCCCTGTACACATGCTTGATTCTCTTTGGGAGACATAGCAATCCACAGGTTTTACGATACTTACTAGTCAGGTACATTCTTAGGCGTTTAATATGGGGTTTTGAGTCCATTTCGTTGAGCAAGGAGTAGCTCTTGTCTATTCCATATTTGACTTAAGGAACTTTATCTGTGCTCATTTCAATCTCTGGTTTTATGCAGCACCCCAACTCACCTTTCCCCTTAAGCAAGAATAAGTTGGTTTTCTAAATTTGAGACCCTGTTCTGTTCTGTAATTCAGTTCCTGTGTAGCCAAGTTTACATTCCGTGTATTACTGATATCTTATGATGTTTCTTTTTCTGTGTGACTTACTTCAGTTAGAATCATCATACCTGAATCCACTCATTGTGCTGCTAAGGGCCTGATGACATAGATTTCATTGCTGAGTGATATTGCTTTGTAAGTAAATACCACAACTTCTTTATCCATTTTTCACTTTCTGCGATGTTGAACTTGTACTGTAAACGAGGTTCTTGTAAACAGAGGCGTCCCAAACTTTGGGGTGGCTGTGTCTTTTTGATTTTAATTTCCCTAAGCTATAGGACCATAAGTGGCAGTGACCTAGGCTCTGTTGCTTTGTTTTTTAGATGTTTCAGGAAACACCATACACTTCTCCCAAGTGTCTGTTGGCAATTTACATCCCGCCCATCAGCATAACAAGGGTCCCAGTTCTCCATGGCCTGTCCTGCCTTTCTGGATTTTACACTTTTTTCAGATGGCCCTTTTGACCGGGGGGAAGTGAGACTTCATTGTAGTGCAGATTTCCTTTGCAAGCTTGCTTGGTTGGCCAAAAAGGGTGTATGCGTTTTCTCCTGAATATATTCAGGATAAAACGCATATGCCCTTTTTGGCCAAGTGCATCATTGTGGACGTTCTGCCTCTTTTCCTATGCTTTCAATGCAATTCCAGTCTACCTCCTGAAATCGGTTTCCTGCAATTCTGCCCCGCTTTCAAGTCCTCTTGGCAGCCTTACTTCAGTCTATTTTTGGACGATAGCTGTCATTTATAACTCTGCAGGTTTGTGAATTACAGTGCCCCTGAGCTCCTTTCTTCAACTCGCTTTCTTGTGACCTGTCCTCAACACCGCAGGATGGCTTCAGGCCCTAATCTGGTTCCGGCACGGCACGCTGAGCCTTTGGTTATTTCCTCTTCCTGGTGGGAAATGAGAGTTAAATTTGCCCGTCCAGACACCTCCAGCTAGCCTCTCATTGGTTCTCGCTATTCCTGTTCATCTTCCGCAGAAATTGCAAACTGGGCCAAACAGGAGGTTAAAGGGACTGACTCTCCAAGTGGGGAGAGTGTTAGTAAAGCGTCTGGAATGTTGCACCCGAGTACCAGGGGAGGAAAACTGAGACATATTTGAACACGTCTCCCGATCACATGGTTGATCATACTCTAGGATCCACATGCATGTTTTAGCTGAAGGAAGAATACCTTAAACCTGGGTAGTTGAAACCCGTGGAATGGGTACCATGCAATATGACTTCAAAGGGTCTTCATTTGCTCACCGAACCTCTACAATCCTATCACTGCTGCGTTTATGCCCCTGTACACTTGCTTGATTCTCTTTTGGAGACATAGCAATCCATAGGTTTTAAGATACTTACTAGTCAGGTACATTCTTAGGCGTTTAATATGGGGTTTTGAGTCCATTTCGTTGAGCAAGGAGTAGCTCTTGTCTATTCCATATTTGGCTTAAGGAACTTTATCTGTGCTCATTTCAATCTCTGGTTTTATGCAGCGCCCCAACTCACCTTTCCTCTTAAGCAAGAATAAGTTGGTTTTCTAAATTTGAGACCCTGTTCTGTTCTGTAATTCAGTTCCTGTGTAGCCAAGTTTAAATTCCGTCTATTACTGATATCTTATGATGTTTCTTTTTCTGTGTGACTTACTTCAGTTAGAATCATCATACCTGAATCCACTCATTGTGCTGCTAAGGGCCTGATGACACAGATTTCATTGCTGAGTGATATTGCTTTGTAAGTAAATACCACAACTTCTTTATCCATTTTTCACTTTCTGCGATGTTGAACTTGTACTGTAAACGATGTTCTTGTAAACAGAGGCGTCCCAAACTTTGGGGTGGCTGTGTCTTTTTGATTTTAAATTCCCTAAGCTATAGGACCATAAGTGGCAGTGCCCTAGGCTCTGTTGCTTTGTTTTTTAGATGTTTCAGGAAACACCATACACTTCTCCCGAGTGTCTGTTGGCAATTTACATCCCGCCCATCAGCATCACAAGGCTCCCAGTTCTCCATGGCCTGTCCTGCCTTTCTGGATTTTACACTTTTTTCAGATGGCCCTTTTGACCGGGGGGAAGTGAGACTTCATTGTAGTGCAGATTTCCTTTGCAAGCTTGCTTGGTTGGCCAAAAAGGGCGTATGCGTTTTTTCCTGAATATATTCAGGAAAAAACGCATACGCCCTTTTTGGCCAAGTGCATCATTGTGGACGTTCTGCCTCTTTTCCTATGCTTTCAATGCAATTCCAGTCTACCTCCTGAAATCGGTTTCCTGCAATTCCGCCCCGCTTTCAAGTCCTCTTGGCAGCCTCACTTCAGTCTATTTTTGGACGATAGCTGTCATTTATAACTCTGCAGGTTTGTGAATTACAGTGCCCCTGAGCTCCTTTCTTCAACTCGCTTTCTTGTGACCTGGCCGCAACACCGCAGGATGGCTTCAGGCCCTAATCTGGTTCCGGCCCGGCATGCTGAGCCTTTGGTTAATTCCTCTTTCTGGTGGGAAATGAGAGTTAAATTTGCCCGTCCAGACACCTCCAGCTAGTCTCTCATTGGTTCTCGCTATTCCTGTTCATCTTCCGCAGAAATTGCAAACTGGGCCAAACAGGAGGTTAAAGGGACTGACTCTCCAAGTCGGGAGAGTGTTAGTAAAGCGTCTGGAATGTTGCACCCGAGTACCATGGTACGAAAACTGAGACATATTTGAACACGTCTCCCGTTCACATGGTTGATCATACTCTGGGTTCCACATGCATGTTTTAGCTGAAGGAAGAATACCTTAAACCTGGAGAGCTGAGACCCGTGTAATGGGTACCATGCAATATGACTTCAAAGGGTCTTCATTTGCTCACCGAACCTCTCCAATCCTATCACTGCTGCGTTTATGCCCCTGTACACACGCTTGATTCTCTTTTGGAGACATAGCAATCCATAGGTTTTAAGATACTTATTAGTCAGGTACATTCTTAGGCGTTTAATATGGGGTTTTGAGTCCATTTCGTTGAGCAAGGAGTAGCTCTTGTCTATTCCATATTTGGCTTAAGGAACTTTATCTGTGCTCATTTCAATCTCTGGTTTTATGCAGCACCCCAACTCACCTTTCCCCTTAAGCAAGCATAAGTTGGTTTTCTAAATTTGAGACCCTGTTCTGTTTTGGAATGCAGTTCCTGTGTAGCCAAGTTTACATTCCGTGTATTAGTGATATCTTATGATGTTTCTTTTTCTGTGTGACTTATTTCAGTTAGAATCATCGTACCTGAATCCACTCATTATGCTGCTATGGGCCTGATGACATAGATTTCATTGCTGAGTGATACTGCATTGTACGTAAGTACCACAAGTTCTTTATCCATTTTTCACTTTCTGTGATATTGAACTTGTACGGTAAACGAGGTTCTTGTAAACGGAGGTGTCCCAAACTTTGGGGTGGCTGTGTCTTTTTGATTTTAATTTCCCTAAGCTATAGGACCATAAGTGGAAATGCCCTAGGTTCTATTGCTTTGTTTTTTAGATGTTTCAGGAAACACCATACACTTCTCCGGAGTGGTTGTTGGCAATTTACATCCCGCCCTTCAGCATAACAAGGCTCCCAGTTCTCCATGGCCTGTCCTGCCTTTCTGGATTTTACACTTTTTTCAGATGGCCCTTTTGACCGGGGGGAAGTGAGACTTCATTGTAGTGCAGATTTCCTTTGCAAGCTTCCTTGGTTGGCCAAAAAGTGCGTATGCGTTTTTTCCTGAATATATTCAGGAAAAAACGCATACGCCCTTTTTGGCCAAGTGCATCATTGTGGACGTTCTGCCTCTTTTCCTATGCTTTCAATGCAATTCCAGTCTACCTCCTGAAATCGGTTTCCTGCAATTCTGCCCCGCTTTCAAGTCCTCTTGGCAGCCTTACTTCAGTCTATTTTTGGACGATAGCTGTCATTTATAACTCTGCAGGTTTGTGAATTACAGTGCCCCTGAGCTCCTTTCTTCAACTCGCTTTCTTTTGAGCTGGCCGCAACACCGCAGGCTGGCTTCAGGCCCGAATCTGGTTCCGGTACGGCACGCTGAGCCTTTGGTTATTTCCTCTTCCTGGTGGGAAATGAGAGTTAAATTTGCCCGTCCAGACACCTCCAGCTAGCCTCTCATTGGTTCTCGCTATTCCTGTTCATCTTCCGCAGAAATTGCAAACTGGGCCAAACAGGAGGTTAAAGGGACTGACTCTCCAAGTGGGGAGAGTGTTACTAAAGCGTCTGGAATGTTGCACCCGAGTACCAGGGGAGGAAAACTGAAACATATTTGAACACGTCTCCCGTTCACATGGTTGATCATACTCTGTGTTCCACATGCATGTTTTAGCTGAAGGAAGAATACCTTAACCTGGAGAGTTGAGACCCGTGTAATGGGTACCATGCAATATGACTTCAAAGGGTCTTCATTTGCTCACCGAACCTCTCCAATCCTATCACTGCTGCGTTTATGCCCCTGTACACATGCTTGATTCTCTTTTGGAGACATAGCAATCCATAGGTTTTAATATACTTACTAGTCAGGTACATTCTTAGGCGTTTAATATGGGGTGTTGAGTCCATTTCGTTGAGCAAGGAGTAGCTCTTGTCTATTCCATATTTGGCTTAAGGAACTTTATCTGTGCTCATTTCAATCTCTGGTTTTATGCAGCACCCCAACTCACCTTTACCCTTAAGCAAGCATAAGTTGGTTTTCTAAATTTGAGACCCTGTTCTGTTTTGGAATGCAGTTCCTGTGTAGCCAAGTTTACATTCCATGTATTAGTGATATCTTATGATGTTTCTTTTTCTGTGTGACTTATTTCAGTTAGAATCATCGTACCTGAATCCACTCATTATGCTGCTATGGGCCTGATGACATAGATTTCATTGCTGAGTGATACTGCATTGTACGTAAGTACCACAAGTTCTTTATCCATTTTTCACTTTCTGTGATATTGAACTTGTACGGTAAACGAGGTTCTTGTAAACGGAGGTGTCCCAAACTTTGGGGTGGCTGTGTCTTTTTGATTTTAATTTCCCTAAGCTATAGGACCATAAGTGGAAGTGCCCTAGGTTCTATTGCTTTGTTTTTTAGATGTTTCAGGAAACACCATACACTTCTCCGGAGTGGTTGTTGGCAATTTACATCCCGCCCTTCAGCATAACAAGGCTCCCAGTTCTCCATGGCCTGTCCTGCCTTTCTGGATTTTACACTTTTTTCAGATGGCCCTTTTGACCGGGGGGAAGTGAGACTTCATTGTAGTGCAGATTTCCTTTGCAAGCTTCCTTGGTTGGCCAAAAAGTGCGTATGCGTTTTTTCCTGAATATATTCAGGAAAAAACGCATACGCCCTTTTTGGCCAAGTGCATCATTGTGGACGTTCTGCCTCTTTTCCTATGCTTTCAATGCAATTCCAGTCTACCTCCTGAAATCGGTTTCCTGCAATTCTGCCCCGCTTTCAAGTCCTCTTGGCAGCCTTACTTCAGTCTATTTTTGGACGATAGCTGTCATTTATAACTCTGCAGGTTTGTGAATTACAGTGCCCCTGAGCTCCTTTCTTCAACTCGCTTTCTTTTGAGCTGGCCGCAACACCGCAGGCTGGCTTCAGGCCCGAATCTGGTTCCGGTACGGCACGCTGAGCCTTTGGTTATTTCCTCTTCCTGGTGGGAAATGAGAGTTAAATTTGCCCGTCCAGACACCTCCAGCTAGCCTCTCATTGGTTCTCGCTATTCCTGTTCATCTTCCGCAGAAATTGCAAACTGGGCCAAACAGGAGGTTAAAGGGACTGACTCTCCAAGTGGGGAGAGTGTTAGTAAAGCGTCTGGAATGTTGCACCCGAGTACCAGGGGAGGAAAACTGAAACATATTTGAACACGTCTCCCGTTCACATGGTTGATCATACTCTGTGTTCCACATGCATGTTTTAGCTGAAGGAAGAATACCTTAACCTGGAGAGTTGAGACCCGTGTAATGGGTACCATGCAATATGACTTCAAAGGGTCTTCATTTGCTCACCGAACCTCTCCAATCCTATCACTGCTGCGTTTATGCCCCTGTACACACGCTTGATTCTCTTTTGGAGACATAGCAATCCATAGGTTTTAATATACTTACTAGTCAGGTACATTCTTAGGCGTTTAATATGGGGTGTTGAGTCCATTTCGTTGAGCAAGGAGTAGCTCTTGTCTATTCCATATTTGGCTTAAGGAACTTTATCTGTGCTCATTTCAATCTCTGGTTTTATGCAGCACCCCAACTCACCTTTACCCTTAAGCAAGCATAAGTTGGTTTTCTAAATTTGAGACCCTGTTCTGTTTTGGAATGCAGTTCCTGTGTAGCCAAGTTTACATTCCATGTATTAGTGATATCTTATGATGTTTCTTTTTCTGTGTGACTTATTTCAGTTAGAATCATCATACCTGAATCCACTCATTATGCTGCTACGGGCCTGATGACATAGATTTCATTGCTGAGTGATACTGCATTGTACGTAAGTACCACAAGTTCTTTATCCATTTTTCACTTTCTGTGATATTGAACTTGTACGGTAAACGAGGTTCTTGTAAACGGAGGCGTCCCAAACTTTGGGGTGGCTGTGTCTTTTTGATTTTAATTTCCCTAAGCTATAGGACCATAAGTGGAAGTGCCCTAGGCTCTGTTGCTTTGTTTTTTAGATGTTTCAGGAAACACCATACACTTCTCCGGAGTGGTTGTTGGCAATTTACATCCCGCCCATCAGCATAACAAGGCTCCCAGTTCTCAATGTCCTGTTGCCTTTCTGGATTTTACACTTTTTTCAGATGGCCCTTTTGACCGGGGGGAAGTGAGACTTCATTGTAGTGCAGATTTCCTTTGCAAGCTTGCTTGGTTGGCCAAAAAGGGCGTATGCGTTTTTTCCTGAATATATTCAGGAAAAAACGCATACGCCCTTTTTGGCCAAGTGCATCATTGTGGACGTTCTGCCTCTTTTCCTATGCTTTCAATGCAATTCCAGTCTACCTCCTGAAATCGGTTTCCTGCAATTCTGCCCCGCTTTCAAGTCCTCTTGGCAGCCTTACTTCAGTCTATTTTTGGACGATAGCTGTCATTTATAACTCTGCAGGTTTGTGAATTACAGTGCCCCTGAGCTCCTTTCTTCAACTCGCTTTCTTTTGAGCTGGCCGCAACACCGCAGGATGGCTTCAGGCCCTAATCTGGTTCTGGCACGGCACGCTGAGCCTTTGGTTATTTCCTCTTCCTGGTGGGAAATGAGAGTTAAATTTGCCCGTCCAGACACCTGCAGCTAGCCTCTCATTGGTTCTCGCTATTCCTGTTCATCTTCCGCAGAAATTGCAAACTGGGCCAAACAGGAGGTTAAAGGCGCTGACTCTCCAAGTGGGGAGAGTGTTAGTAAAGCGTCTGGAATGTTGCACCCGAGTACCAGGGGAGGAAAACTGAGACATATTTGAACACGTCTCCCAATCACATGGTTGATCATACTTGGGTTCCACATGCATGTTTTAGCTGAAGGAATAATACCTTAAACCTGGGTAGTTGAAACCCGTGGAATGGGTACCATGCAATATGACTTCAAAGGGTCTTCATTTGCTCACGAACCTCTACAATCCTATCACTGCTGCGTTTATGCCCCTGTACACATGCTTGATTCTCTTTCGGAGACATAGCAATCTATAGGTTTTAAGATACTTACTAGTCAGGTACATTCTTAGGCGTTTAATATGCGGTGTTGAGTCCATTTCGTTGAGCAAGGAGTAGCTCTTGTCTATTCCATATTTGGCTTAAGGAACTTTATCTGTGCTCATTTCAATCTCTGGTTTTATGCAGCACCCCAACTCACCTTTCCCCTTAAGCAAGCATAAGTTGGTTTTCTAAATTTGAGACCCTGTTCTGTTTTGGAATGCAGTTCCTGTGTAGCCAAGATTACATTCCGTGTATTAGTGATATCTTATGATGTTTCTTTTTCTGTGTGACTTATTTCAGTTAGAATCATCATACCTGAATCCACTCATTGTGCTGCTAAGGGCCTGATGACACAGATTTCATTGCTGAGTGATATTGCTTTGTAAGTAAATACCACAAATTCTTTATCCATTTTTCATTTTCTGCGATGTTGAACTTGTACTGTAAACGAGGTTCTTGTAAACAGAGCCGTTCCAAACTTTGGGGTGGCTGTGTCTTTTTGATTTTAATTTCCCTAAGCTATAGGACCATAAGTGGAAGTGCCCTAGGTTCTGTTGCTTTGTTTTTTAGATGTTTCAGGAAACACCATACACTTCTCCCAAGTGTCTGTTGGCAATTTACATCCCGCCCATCAGCATAACAAGGCTCCCAGTTCTCCATGGCCTGTCCTGCCTTTCTGGATTTTACACTTTTTTCAGATGGCCCTTTTGACCGGGTGGAAGTGAGACTTCATTGTAGTGCAGATTTCCTTTGCAAGCTTGCTTGGTTGGCCAAAAAGGGCGTATGCGTTTTTTCCTGAATATATTCAGGAAAAAACGCATATGCCCTTTTTGGCCAAGTGCATCATTGTGGACGTTCTGCCTCTTTTCCTATGCTTTCAATGCAACTCCAGTCTACCTCCTGAAATCGGTTTCCTGCAATTCTGTCCCGCTTTCAAGTCCTCTTGGCAGCCTTACTTCAGTGTATTTTTGGACGATAGCTGTCATTTATAACTCTGCAGGTTTGTGAATTACAGTGCCCCTGAGCTCCTTTCTTCAACTCGCTTTCTTGTGACCTGGCCGCAACACCGCAGGATGGCTTCAGGCCCTAATCTTGTTCCGGCCCGGCATGCTGAGCCTTTGGTTAATTCCTCTTCCTGGTGGGAAATGAGAGTTAAATTTGCCCGTCCAGACACCTCCAGCTAGCCTCTCATTGGTTCTCGCTATTCCTGTTCATCTTCCGCAGAAATTGCAAACTGGGCCAAACAGGAGGTTAAAGGGACTGACTCTCCAAGTGGGGAGAGTGTTAGTAAAGCGTCTGGAATGTTGCACCCGAGTACCAGGGGAGGAAAACTGAGACATATTTGAACACGTCTCCCGTTTACATGGTTCATCATACTCTGGGTTCCACATGCATGTTTTAGCTGAAGGAAGAATACCTTAAACCTGGAGAGTTGAGACCCGTGTAATGGGTACCATGCAATATGACTTCAAAGGGTCTTCATTTGCTCACCGAACCTCTCCAATCCTATTACTGCTGCGTTTATGCCCCTGTACACATGCTTGATTCTCTTTTGGAGACATAGCAATCCATAGGTTTTAAGATACTTACTAGTCATGTACATTCTTAGGCGTTTAATATGGGGTTTTGAGTCCATTTCGTTGAGCAAGGAGTAGCTCTTGTCTATTCCATATTTGGCTTAAGGAACTTTATCTGTGCTCATTTCAATCTCTGGTTTTATGCAGCACCCCAACTCACCTTTCCCCTTAAGCAAGCATAAGTTGGTTTTCTAAATTTGAGACCCTGTTCTGTTTTGGAATGCAGTTCCTGTGTAGCCAAGTTTACATTCCGTGTATTAGTGATATCTTATGATGTTTCTTTTTCTGTGTGACTTATTTCAGTTAGAATCATCATACCTGAATCCACTCATTGTGCTGCAAAGGGCCTGATGACACAGATTTCATTGCTGAGTGATATTGCTTTGTAAGTAAATACCACAACTTCTTTATCCATTTTTCACTTTCTGCGATGTTGAACTTGTACTGTAAACGAGGTTCTTGTAAACAGAGCCGTTCCAAACTTTGGCGTGGCTGTGTCTTTTTGATTTTAATTTCCCTAAGCTATAGGACCATAAGTGGAAGTGCCCTAGGCTCTGTTGCTTTGTTTTTTAGTTGTTTCAAGAAACACCATACACTTCTCCCAAGTGGTTCTTGGCAATTTACATCCCGCCCATCAGCATAACAAGGCTTCCAGTTCTCCATGGCCTGTCCTGCCTTTCTGGATTTTACACTTTTTTCAGATGGCCCTTTTGACCGGGTGGAAGTGAGACTTCATTGTAGTGCAGATTTCCTCTGCAAGCTTGCTTGGTTGGCCAAAAAGGGCGTATGCGTTTTTTCCTGAATATATTCAGGAAAAAACGCATACGCCCTTTTTGGCCAAGTGCATCATTGTGGACGTTCTGCCTCTTTTCCTATGCTTTCAATGCAACTCCAGTCTACCTCCTGAAATCGGTTTCCTGCAATTCTGCCCCGCTTTCAAGTCCTCTTGGCAGCCTTACTTCAGTGTATTTTTGGACGATAGCTGTCATTTATAACTCTGCAGGTTTGTGAATTACAGTGCCCCTGAGCTCCTTTCTTCAACTCGCTTTCTTTTGAGCTGGCCGCAACACCGCAGGATGGCTTCAGGCCCTAATCTTGTTCCGGCCCGGCATGCTGAGCCTTTGGTTAATTCCTCTTCCTGGTGGGAAATGAGAGTTAAATTTGCCCGTCCAGACACCTCCAGCTAGCCTCTCATTGGTTCTCGCTATTCCTGTTCATCTTCCGCAGAAATTGCAAACTGGGCCAAACAGGAGGTTAAAGGGACTGACTCTCCAAGTGGGGAGAGTGTTAGTAAAGCGTCTGGAATGTTGCACCCGAGTACCAGGGGAGGAAAACTGAGACATATTGGAACACGTCTCCCGTTTACATGGTTGATCATACTCTGGGTTCCACATGCATGTTTTAGCTGAAGGAAGAATACCTTAAACCTGGAGAGTTGAGAACCGTGTAATGGGTACCATGCAATATGACTTCAAAGGGTCTTCATTTGCTCACCGAACATCTCCAATCCTATCACTGCTGCGTTTATGCCCCTGTACACATGCTTGATTCTCTTTCGGAGACATAGCAATCCATAGGTTTTAAGATACTTACTAGTCATGTACATTCTTAGGCGTTTAATATGCGGTGTTGAGTCCATTTCGTTGAGCTAGGAGTAGCTCTTGTCTATTCCATATTTGGCTTAAGGAACTTTATCTGTGCTCATTTCAATCTCTGGTTTTATGCAGCACCCCAACTCACCTTTACCCTTAAGCAAGCATAAGTTGGTTTTCTAAATTTGAGACCCTGTTCTGTTCTGTAATTCAGTTCCTGTGTAGCCAAGTTTACATTCCGTGTATTACTGATATCTTATGATGTTTCTTTTTCTGTGTGACTTATTTCAGTTAGAATCATCGTACCTGAATCCACTCATTATGCTGCTACGGGCCTGATGACATAGATTTCATTGCTGAGTGATACTGCATTGTACGTAAGTACCACATGTTCTTTATCCATTTTTCACTTTCTGTGATATTGAACTTGTACGGTAAACGAGGTTCTTGTAAACAGAGGCATCCCAAACTTTGGGGTGGCTGTGTCTTTTTGATTTTAATTTCCCTAAGCTATAGGACCATAAGTGGAAGTGCCCTAGGCTCTGTTGCTTTGTTTTTTAGATGTTTCAGGAAACACCATACACTTCTCCCGAGTGTCTGTTGGCAATTTACATCCCGCCCATCAGCATAACAAGGCTCCCAGTTCTCCATGGCCTGTCCTGCCTTTCTGGATTTTACACTTTTTTCAGATGGCCCTTTTGACCGGGGGGAAGTGAGACTTCATTGTAGTGCAGATTTCCTTTGCAAGTTTGCTTGGTTGGCCAAAAAGGGCGTATGCGTTTTTTCCTGAATATATTCAGGAAAAAACGCATACGCCCTTTTTGGCCAAGTGCATCATTGTGGACGTTCTGCCTCTTTTCCTATGCTTTCAATGCAATTCCAGTCTACCTCCTGAAATCGGTTTCCTGCAATTCTGCCCCGCTTTCAAGTCCTCTTGGCAGCCTTACTTCAGTATATTTTTGGATGATAGCTGTCATTTATAACTCTGCAGGTTTGTGAATTACAGTGCCCCTGAGCTCCTTTCTTCAACTCGCTTTCTTTTGAGCTGGCCGCAACACCGCAGGATGGCTTCAGGCCCTAATCTGGTTCTGGCACGGCACGCTGAGCCTTTGGTTATTTCCTCTTCCTGGTGGGAAATGAGAGTTAAATTTGCCCGTCCAGACACCTGCAGCTAGCCTCTCATTGGTTCTCGCTATTCCTGTTCATCTTCCGCAGAAATTGCAAACTGGGCCAAACAGGAGGTTAAAGGCGCTGACTCTCCAAGTGGGGAGAGTGTTAGTAAAGCGTCTGGAATGTTGCACCCGAGTACCAGGGGAGGAAAACTGAGACATATTTGAACACGTCTCCCAATCACATGGTTGATCATACTTGGGTTCCACATGCATGTTTTAGCTGAAGGAATAATACCTTAAACCTGGGTAGTTGAAACCCGTGGAATGGGTACCATGCAATATGACTTCAAAGGGTCTTCATTTGCTCACGAACCTCTACAATCCTATCACTGCTGCGTTTATGCCCCTGTACACATGCTTGATTCTCTTTCGGAGACATAGCAATCTATAGGTTTTAAGATACTTACTAGTCAGGTACATTCTTAGGCGTTTAATATGCGGTGTTGAGTCCATTTCGTTGAGCAAGGAGTAGCTCTTGTCTATTCCATATTTGGCTTAAGGAACTTTATCTGTGCTCATTTCAATCTCTGGTTTTATGCAGCACCCCAACTCACCTTTCCCCTTAAGCAAGCATAAGTTGGTTTTCTAAATTTGAGACCCTGTTCTGTTTTGGAATGCAGTTCCTGTGTAGCCAAGATTACATTCCGTGTATTAGTGATATCTTATGATGTTTCTTTTTCTGTGTGACTTATTTCAGTTAGAATCATCATACCTGAATCCACTCATTGTGCTGCTAAGGGCCTGATGACACAGATTTCATTGCTGAGTGATATTGCTTTGTAAGTAAATACCACAACTTCTTTATCCATTTTTCATTTTCTGCGATGTTGAACTTGTACTGTAAACGAGGTTCTTGTAAACAGAGCCGTTCCAAACTTTGGGGTGGCTGTGTCTTTTTGATTTTAATTTCCCTAAGCTATAGGACCATAAGTGGAAGTGCCCTAGGTTCTGTTGCTTTGTTTTTTAGATGTTTCAGGAAACACCATACACTTCTCCCAAGTGTCTGTTGGCAATTTACATCCCGCCCATCAGCATAACAAGGCTCCCAGTTCTCCATGGCCTGTCCTGCCTTTCTGGATTTTACACTTTTTTCAGATGGCCCTTTTGACCGGGTGGAAGTGAGACTTCATTGTAGTGCAGATTTCCTTTGCAAGCTTGCTTGGTTGGCCAAAAAGGGCGTATGCGTTTTTTCCTGAATATATTCAGGAAAAAACGCATATGCCCCTTTTGGCCAAGTGCATCATTGTGGACGTTCTGCCTCTTTTCCTATGCTTTCAATGCAACTCCAGTCTACCTCCTGAAATCGGTTTCCTGCAATTCTGTCCCGCTTTCAAGTCCTCTTGGCAGCCTTACTTCAGTGTATTTTTGGACGATAGCTGTCATTTATAACTCTGCAGGTTTGTGAATTACAGTGCCCCTGAGCTCCTTTCTTCAACTCGCTTTCTTGTGACCTGGCCGCAACACCGCAGGATGGCTTCATGCCCTAATCTTGTTCCGGCCCGGCATGCTGAGCCTTTGGTTAATTCCTCTTCCTGGTGGGAAATGAGAGTTAAATTTGCCCGTCCAGACACCTCCAGCTAGCCTCTCATTGGTTCTCGCTATTCCTGTTCATCTTCCGCAGAAATTGCAAACTGGGCCAAACAGGAGGTTAAAGGGACTGACTCTCCAAGTGGGGAGAGTGTTAGTAAAGCGTCTGGAATGTTGCACCCGAGTACCAGGGGAGGAAAACTGAGACATATTTGAACACGTCTCCCGTTTACATGGTTCATCATACTCTGGGTTCCACATGCATGTTTTAGCTGAAGGAAGAATACCTTAAACCTGGAGAGTTGAGACCCGTGTAATGGGTACCATGCAATATGACTTCAAAGGGTCTTCATTTGCTCACCGAACCTCTCCAATCCTATTACTGCTGCGTTTATGCCCCTGTACACATGCTTGATTCTCTTTTGGAGACATAGCAATCCATAGGTTTTAAGATACTTACTAGTCATGTACATTCTTAGGCGTTTAATATGGGGTTTTGAGTCCATTTCGTTGAGCAAGGAGTAGCTCTTGTCTATTCCATATTTGGCTTAAGGAACTTTATCTGTGCTCATTTCAATCTCTGGTTTTATGCAGCACCCCAACTCACCTTTCCCCTTAAGCAAGCATAAGTTGGTTTTCTAAATTTGAGACCCTGTTCTGTTTTGGAATGCAGTTCCTGTGTAGCCAAGTTTACATTCCGTGTATTAGTGATATCTTATGATGTTTCTTTTTCTGTGTGACTTATTTCAGTTAGAATCATCATACCTGAATCCACTCATTGTGCTGCAAAGGGCCTGATGACACAGATTTCATTGCTGAGTGATATTGCTTTGTAAGTAAATACCACAACTTCTTTATCCATTTTTCACTTTCTGCGATGTTGAACTTGTACTGTAAACGAGGTTCTTGTAAACAGAGCCGTTCCAAACTTTGGCGTGGCTGTGTCTTTTTGATTTTAATTTCCCTAAGCTATAGGACCATAAGTGGAAGTGCCCTAGGCTCTGTTGCTTTGTTTTTTAGTTGTTTCAAGAAACACCATACACTTCTCCCAAGTGGTTCTTGGCAATTTACATCCCGCCCATCAGCATAACAAGGCTTCCAGTTCTCCATGGCCTGTCCTGCCTTTCTGGATTTTACACTTTTTTCAGATGGCCCTTTTGACCGGGTGGAAGTGAGACTTCATTGTAGTGCAGATTTCCTCTGCAAGCTTGCTTGGTTGGCCAAAAAGGGCGTATGCGTTTTTTCCTGAATATATTCAGGAAAAAACGCATACGCCCTTTTTGGCCAAGTGCATCATTGTGGACGTTCTGCCTCTTTTCCTATGCTTTCAATGCAACTCCAGTCTACCTCCTGAAATCGGTTTCCTGCAATTCTGCCCCGCTTTCAAGTCCTCTTGGCAGCCTTACTTCAGTGTATTTTTGGACGATAGCTGTCATTTATAACTCTGCAGGTTTGTGAATTACAGTGCCCCTGAGCTCCTTTCTTCAACTCGCTTTCTTGTGACCTGGCCGCAACACCGCAGGATGGCTTCAGGCCCTAATCTTGTTCCGGCCGGGCATGCTGAGCCTTTGGTTAATTCCTCTTCCTGGTGGGAAATGAGAGTTAAATTTGCCCGTCCAGACACCTCCAGCTAGCCTCTCATTGGTTCTCGCTATTCCTGTTCATCTTCCGCAGAAATTGCAAACTGGGCCAAACAGGAGGTTAAAGGGACTGACTCTCCAAGTGGGGAGAGTGTTAGTAAAGCGTCTGGAATGTTGCACCCGAGTACCAGGGGAGGAAAACTGAGACATATTGGAACACGTCTCCCGTTTACATGGTTGATCATACTCTGGGTTCCACATGCATGTTTTAGCTGAAGGAAGAATACCTTAAACCTGGAGAGTTGAGAACCGTGTAATGGGTACCATGCAATATGACTTCAAAGGGTCTTCATTTGCTCACCGAACATCTCCAATCCTATCACTGCTGCGTTTATGCCCCTGTACACATGCTTGATTCTCTTTCGGAGACATAGCAATCCATAGGTTTTAAGATACTTACTAGTCATGTACATTCTTAGGCGTTTAATATGCGGTGTTGAGTCCATTTCGTTGAGCTAGGAGTAGCTCTTGTCTATTCCATATTTGGCTTAAGGAACTTTATCTGTGCTCATTTCAATCTCTGGTTTTATGCAGCACCCCAACTCACCTTTACCCTTAAGCAAGCATAAGTTGGTTTTCTAAATTTGAGACCCTGTTCTGTTCTGTAATTCAGTTCCTGTGTAGCCAAGTTTACATTCCGTGTATTACTGATATCTTATGATGTTTCTTTTTCTGTGTGACTTATTTCAGTTAGAATCATCGTACCTGAATCCACTCATTATGCTGCTACGGGCCTGATGACATAGATTTCATTGCTGAGTGATACTGCATTGTACGTAAGTACCACATGTTCTTTATCCATTTTTCACTTTCTGTGATATTGAACTTGTACGGTAAACGAGGTTCTTGTAAACAGAGGCATCCCAAACTTTGGGGTGGCTGTGTCTTTTTGATTTTAATTTCCCTAAGCTATAGGACCATAAGTGGAAGTGCCCTAGGCTCTGTTGCTTTGTTTTTTAGATGTTTCAGGAAACACCATACACTTCTCCCGAGTGTCTGTTGGCAATTTACATCCCGCCCATCAGCATAACAAGGCTCCCAGTTCTCCATGGCCTGTCCTGCCTTTCTGGATTTTACACTTTTTTCAGATGGCCCTTTTGACCGGGGGGAAGTGAGACTTCATTGTAGTGCAGATTTCCTTTGCAAGTTTGCTTGGTTGGCCAAAAAGGGCGTATGCGTTTTTTCCTGAATATATTCAGGAAAAAACGCATACGCCCTTTTTGGCCAAGTGCATCATTGTGGACGTTCTGCCTCTTTTCCTATGCTTTCAATGCAATTCCAGTCTACCTCCTGAAATCGGTTTCCTGCAATTCTGCCCCGCTTTCAAGTCCTCTTGGCAGCCTTACTTCAGTATATTTTTGGATGATAGCTGTCATTTATAACTCTGCAGGTTTGTGAATTACAGTGCCCCTGAGCTCCTTTCTTCAACTCGCTTTCTTTTGAGCTGGCCGCAATACCGCAGGATGGCATCATTGTGCCAATCGGTTTCCTGCAATTCTGCCCCGCTTTCAAGTCCTCTTGGCAGCCTTACTTCAGTCTATTTTTGGACGATAGCTGTCATTTATAACTCTGCTGGTTTGTGAATTGCAGTGCCCCTGAGCTCCTTTCTTCAACTCGCTTTCTTGTGACCTGGCCGCAACACCGCAGGATGGCTTCAGGCCCTAATATGGTTCCGGCCCGGCATGATGAGCCTTTGGTTAATTCCTCTTCCTGGTGGGAAATGAGAGTTAAATTTGCCCGTCCAGACACCTCCAGCTAGCCTCTCATTGGTTCTCGCTATTCCTGTTCATCTTCCGCAGAAATTGCAAACTGGGCCAAACAGGAGGTTAAAGGGACTGACTCTCCAAGTGGGGAGAGTGTTAGTAAAGCGTCTGGAATGTTGCACCCGAGTACCAGGGGAGGAAAACTGAGACATATTGGAACACGTCTCCCGTTTACATGGTTGATCATACTCTGGGTTCCACATGCATGTTTTAGCTGAAGGAAGAATACCTTAAACCTGGAGAGTTGAGAACCGTGTAATGGGTACCATGCAATATGACTTCAAAGGGTCTTCATTTGCTCACCGAACATCTCCAATCCTATCACTGCTGCGTTTATGCCCCTGTACACATGCTTGATTCTCTTTCGGAGACATAGCAATCCATAGGTTTTAAGATACTTACTAGTCATGTACATTCTTAGGCGTTTAATATGCGGTGTTGAGTCCATTTCGTTGAGCTAGGAGTAGCTCTTGTCTATTCCATATTTGGCTTAAGGAACTTTATCTGTGCTCATTTCAATCTCTGGTTTTATGCAGCACCCCAACTCACCTTTACCCTTAAGCAAGCATAAGTTGGTTTTCTAAATTTGAGACCCTGTTCTGTTCTGTAATTCAGTTCCTGTGTAGCCAAGTTTACATTCCGTGTATTACTGATATCTTATGATGTTTCTTTTTCTGTGTGACTTATTTCAGTTAGAATCATCGTACCTGAATCCACTCATTATGCTGCTACGGGCCTGATGACATAGATTTCATTGCTGAGTGATACTGCATTGTACGTAAGTACCACATGTTCTTTATCCATTTTTCACTTTCTGTGATATTGAACTTGTACGGTAAACGAGGTTCTTGTAAACAGAGGCATCCCAAACTTTGGGGTGGCTGTGTCTTTTTGATTTTAATTTCCCTAAGCTATAGGACCATAAGTGGAAGTGCCCTAGGCTCTGTTGCTTTGTTTTTTAGATGTTTCAGGAAACACCATACACTTCTCCCGAGTGTCTGTTGGCAATTTACATCCCGCCCATCAGCATAACAAGGCTCCCAGTTCTCCATGGCCTGTCCTGCCTTTCTGGATTTTACACTTTTTTCAGATGGCCCTTTTGACCGGGGGGAAGTGAGACTTCATTGTAGTGCAGATTTCCTTTGCAAGTTTGCTTGGTTGGCCAAAAAGGGCGTATGCGTTTTTTCCTGAATATATTCAGGAAAAAACGCATACGCCCTTTTTGGCCAAGTGCATCATTGTGGACGTTCTGCCTCTTTTCCTATGCTTTCAATGCAATTCCAGTCTACCTCCTGAAATCGGTTTCCTGCAATTCTGCCCCGCTTTCAAGTCCTCTTGGCAGCCTTACTTCAGTCTATTTTTGGACGATAGCTGTCATTTATAACTCTGCTGGTTTGTGAATTGCAGTGCCCCTGAGCTCCTTTCTTCAACTCGCTTTCTTGTGACCTGGCCGCAACACCGCAGGATGGCTTCAGGCCCTAATATGGTTCCGGCCCGGCATGATGAGCCTTTGGTTAATTCCTCTTCCTGGTGGGAAATGAGAGTTAAATTTGCCCGTCCAGACACCTCCAGCTAGCCTCTCATTGGTTCTCGCTATTCCTGTTCATCTTCCGCAGAAATTGCAAACTGGGCCAAACAGGAGTTTAAAGGGACTGACTCTCCAAGTCGGGAGGGTGATAGTAAAGCGTCTGGAATGTTGCACCCAAGTACCAGGGGAGGAAAACTGAGACATATTTGAACACGTCTCCCGTTCACATGGTTGATCATACTCTGGGTTCCACATGCATGTTTTAGCTGAAGGAAGAATACCTTAAACCTGGAGAGTTGAGACCCGTGTAATGGGTACCATGCAATATGACTTCAAAGGGTCTTCATTTGCTCACCGAACCTCTCCAATCCTATCACTGCTGCGTTTATGCCCCTGTACACATGCTTGATTCTCTTTTGGAGACATAGCAATCCATAGGTTTTAAGATACTTACTAGTCAGGTACATTCTTAGGCGTTTAATATGCGGTGTTGAGTCCATTTCGTTGAGCAAGGAGTAGCTCTTGTCTATTCCATATTTGGCTTAAGGAACTTTATCTGTGCTCATTTCAATCTCTGGTTTTATGCAGCACCCCAACTCACCTTTCCCCTGAAGCAAGCATAAGTTGGTTTTCTAAATTTGAGACCCTGTTCTGTTCTGTAATTCAGATCCTGTGTAGCCAAGTTTACATTCCGTGTATTACTGATATCTTATGATGTTTCTTTTTCTGTGTGGCTTATTTCAGTTAGAATCATCATACCTGAATCCACTCATTGTGCTGCTAAGGGCCTGATGACACAGATTTCATTGCTGAGTGATATTGCTTTGTAAGTAAATACCAAAACTTTTTTATCCATTTTTCACTTTCTGCGATGTTGAACTTGTACTGTAAACGAGGTTCTTGTAAACAGAGCCGTTCGAAACTTTGGGGTGGCTGTGTCTTTTTGATTTTAAATTCCCTAAGCTATAGGACCATAAGTGGAAGTGCCCTAGGCTCTGTCGCTTTGTTTTTTAGATGTTTCAGGAAACATCATACACTTCCCCCGAGTGTTTGTTGGCAATTTACATCCCACCCTTCAGCATAACAAGGCTCCCAGTTCTCCATGGCCTGTCCTGCCTTTCTGGATTTTACACTTTTTTCAGATGGCCCTTTTGACCGGGGGGAAGTGAGACTTCATTGTAGTGCAGATTTCCTTTGCAAGCTTGCTTGGTTGGCCAAAAAGGGCGTATGCGTTTTTTCCTGAATATATTCAGGAAAAAACGCATACGCCCTTTTTGGCCAAGTGCATCATTGTGGACGTTCTGCCTCTTTTCCTATGCTTTCAATGCAATCCCAGTCTACCTCCTGAAATCGGTTTCCTGCAATTCTGCCCCACTTTCAAGTCCTCTTGGCAGCCTTACTTCAGTCTATTTTTGGACGATAGCTGTCATGTATAACTCTGCAGTTTTGTGAATTACAGTGCCCCTGAGCTCCTTTCTTCAACTCGCTTTCTTGTGACCTGGCCGCAACACCGCAGGATGGCTTCAGGCCCTAATCTGGTTCCGGCACGGCACGCTGAGCCTTTGGTTATTTCCTCTTCCTGGTGGGAAATGAGAGTTAAATTTGCCCGTCCAGACACCTCCAGCTAGTCTCTCATTGGTTCTCGCTATTCCTGTTCATCTTCCAAGAAATAGCAAACTGGGCCAAACAAGAGGTTAAAGGCGCTGACTCTCCAAGTGGGGAGAGTGTTAGTAAAGCGTCTGGAATGTTGCACCCGAGTACCAGGGGAGGAAAACAGACATATTTGAATACGTCTCCCGTTCACATGGTTGATCATACTCTGGTTTCCACATGCATGTTTTAGCTGAAGGAAGAATACCTTAAACCTGGAGAGTTGAGACCCGTGGAATGGGTACCATGCAATATGACTTCAAAGGGTCTTCATATTCTCACCGAACCTCTCCAATCCTATCACTGCTGCGTTTATGCCCCTGTACACATGCTTGATTCTCTTTCGGAGACATAGCAATCCATAGGTTTTAAGATACTTACTAGTCAGGTACATTCTTAGGCGTTTAATATGGGGTGTTGAGTCCATTTCGTTGAGCAAGGAGTAGCTCTTGTCTATTCCATATTTGGCTTAAGGAATTTTATCTGTGCTCATTTCAATCTCTGGTTTTATGCAGCACCCCAACTCACCTTTCCCCTTAAGCAAGCATAAGTTGGTTTTCTAAATTTGAGACCCTGTTCTGTTCTGTAATTCAGTTCCTGTGTAGCCAACTTTACATTCCGTGTATTACTGATATGTTATGATGTTTCTTTTTCTGTGTGACTTATTTCAGTTAGAATCATCATACCTGAATCCACTCATTGTGCTGCTAAGGGCCTGATGACACAGATTTCATTGCTGAGTGATATTGCTTTGTAAGTAAATACCACAAGTTCTTTATCCATTTTTCACTTTCTGCGATGTTGAACTTGTACTATAAACGAGGTTCTTGTAAACAGAGCCGTTCCAAACTTTGCGGTGGCTGTGTCTTTTTTATTTTAATTTCCCTAAGCTATAGGACCATAAGTGGAAGTGCCCTAGGTTCTGTTGCTTTGTTTTTTAGATGTTTCAGGAAACACCATACACTTCTCCCTAGTGGGTGTTGGCAATTTACATCCCGCCCATCAGCATAACAAGGCTCCCAGTTCTCCATGGCCTGTCCTGCCTTTCTGGATTTTACACTTTTTTCAGATGGCCCTTTTGACCGGGGGGAAGTGAGACTTCATTGTAGTGCAGATTTCCTTTGCAAGCTTGCTTGGTTGGCCAAAAAGGGCGTATGCGTTTTTTCCTGAATATATTCAGGAAAAAACGCATACGCCCTTTTTGGCCAAGTGCATCATTGTGGACGTTCTGCCTCTTTTCCTATGCTTTCAATGCAATTCCAGTCTACCTCCTG